>NC_045775.1:42065000-42365000 GCF_008692025.1 Phocoena sinus
TGAAAACTATAATTTAAAATCAAATAAACAAAAAAACTAAAAACACAACAGAATCACACACATCACAGGAAGGGCAGGTCGCAGGGATAACCTTGCAGCCCTCTGGGAAACTATCATATGTCGCTGTGTCAAAATAGCCTTTAGGCCCCTGGAACTTTCTAGATATGCCCCTGCTCAAGTATGGCAGGAAGATTCATCTCAGAAGAAGAAAGAGCTAATTTGTAAGCCACTCTGAGGAGCCCTGTATCATGTTGTTAGGGTTTTCAAGTACCACACACACAGCTGTAGCGAGAAACAAAGCCAGTTACTCTCTTATCCACTGCGCTGTTACCTGACGCAGATTCCTGGTGACTTTCACATCATGCCAGGCATTATCATTAAACTTTCCATTCACGGGCTCCACTAGTGCTTCAAAGGCCCCTGATCCCAAATTAATGACCAGAGAGACAGCTCCATTTTTCAGGGCGAGATTGACATAATCAGCTGATTTCCCAGTGTGAAGCATCAGTCCATTCCTCTGAAGGGTTTTAAAGGACAGAGTTATTTCATCGCTGCTGCTTTGAATGGGGTTTTGAGACAAGTCGTAGCAGAAGTATTCAGATCCCTTGAAAGTGGCAATGTATTCTTCTTTTCCTAGAGGAAAACAGATACATACATGCGTAAGTAAAGAAACATACTATGTAAATTAGCAAATCTTCACAGAAACAATAACTAATCAGCCCCCAAATTAACTCTGTCTAGTTAACATTCATGACAAGAGCCCTGTCAAAGAGAGTTAAATAGTACTGTAGGTGGCAGTATATTTTTAATAAACCTCAGCTCTTGGGCCATCAACTGCAATAGCTAAAGCTGACATTCGTGAAAATTCAATGCATTTTTAAGTATCACTGCAAGAGCTCTGATCAGAGAAAGTAGCTCTGTGATATCTTGAGGGCACGAGTCAGGTACCATAAATACATATTGGATGGTTCTACTCTGCTGGCAACAATGGATTCCAATGTGTTTACAACATTCTCTCCATCCAACTGAGGCGTTATTTTAATTTTCAGTGAGGCATTTATATTCAAAGATCTTCTCAGTGAAGAGCCAAATATTTCCACCACTGAGAAACCATAACACATTATCTGATGAGGGGAAAGCAAAGAAAAAATAATAGAATTTGGTCTGGAAGTAAATAGATTTCCTATAGAGCAAGTGCATTTTTTCTCCCTGGGTGGAGGCGGCAGTGATAGAAGGCTTAATGGTATTAGCTGGATCGTTGGTTCATTCCCTGATCTCACCAAACAGATGGTAGGGCTGGCTTTTATGAGACTGGAAATCCAGGACATCCTCAGGGGGACAGCATGTAAATGAAGTCTCAACATCGTCTATATATCTCAGTCTTTACTACATTTAGGAGTAACAATGTAGATCCCACAAAATGTTAGATCAAACAGAAATGTGGCTATTTGGAAAGAGCAGTCTTTTCCCAATAATTAAACGAGTTTAACCAAAAAAAGAGTAGAAGCCAAAAGCTCCCTCAACTTTCTAGGCAATGATGGCGTTGTACCAAGAAAAATGAGACAGTATGGTTTGGACTCAGCTTCCGATAAACTATAAACATAGAATTATAAGTGATACTAGAGAATCTTAACCTGTTTCCCTGGTAATACAGCATCTCTACTATGCCCACTGGAGAGTTCATATACTAACAGGGGTCTCACTCTTATCCTGGCAATAGGATTTTACCTCAGGAGTATTGTCATTCAATAATCTAATAACTCATGCCTTTGCATCAGAGCTCAAATCAAGGTCTCAGCTCATCAAGGCCCAATGACCTGACTCTCTGGATACAGAAAGTACCATAAGCAGCTACAGGTAAACAAGACATGGCACTGAGTAAGACTGTGAGCACCTAAGAACTTTCACAAGAGAGTGAATCCTTGAGGGAGAGTCACTGCCTACTAGTAAACTATTAGTGAAGTCTAGTGGTCAGGCTCAACCCACCACATTCTGAGGCAGAGTCACCAAGCACAGCCCAATCCATACTAGAGGGTCCCTTCCATTCAAACACTCAAAATATTGGCTGAAATCCCCCCAAGTGTTAAGCCCAGTGCTAGTCTTTAGGGATAACAGAGTGACCAAGACTGACCTAATCCTTGTCTCTGAATGTCTACAGTTTAGGTGTTTGTTTCCCTGGTCAGTTCAATATGGCAAGTGCCTTGATATTGGGAGCCAGCACAACTAAATATGTCTGATATACTAGGAAAAAAAAAAAAGAAGCAGGCTAAACTATGAATTTAGATCCTAGCTGGCCAATTGTTAACTGCACTGGGGGCAATTATGCATCTTTTTAAATCTCAGTTTCTAAAAATGGTTACTGATACCAGTCTTTCAGGATATAATGAGATAATGCTGTACAGGCATCTGGCAAAGTTGGTGGGCACTAGAAATGGTAGATGTCTTCCTCCTTGCCTGCCTAATGTAATAAATGTGATAAATGATCTAAAACAAATAGCATATGTCATACTTCACTGTGAAATCTAGAACGCTCTCTTTAAGATCAGAAACAGAACACAGATGCCCACTATCAACACACTGTGCTTAAAGTCCTAGATAATGTAGGACGACAAGAGAAACACATAAGCATTATCAAGGGTATAAGTGAAAAAACCCACATCATATTAGCAAATATAATTGTATACACTGAAAGACCAAAATTATCTTAAAAAAAAACTGTTGGGTTGAAGATATTTCAGAAAGATCGTAGGGTTATACGTACCAGGGAAAATCAATATTTTAAACATACAAACAGAGCTATAGATTCAATGAAATTCCAGTAAAAATCTCAATGATTTTTTAAAATGAATACGAAAAGCTGATTCTACAAGTTCTATGAGAAAAACAAAGAGCCCAAAATAGCCAAGATACACCACAGAAAGAAGATTAAGGAACTTTCCTGTAAAGATGAACAATTATTAGAAAATTATGATAATAAAGATAATGCATTAGGATAGACAAAAGGGGGAGAATAAAGATAATAATCAAACTAAAAATATTCTTAAGCATATATGAAAATGATTTATATCAAGTCAGGCATTGCAAATAAGTGAGCAAAGTATAGGTTAGTCAATAAATGGTGCTGGGACAACTGGTTATCTACATGAATAAAGTGAAATTGGATCTTTACATCATTTTGTTTACAAAAAATGAATTCTCCATGGACTAAGGATATAAATTAGTAAGGTAAGTCTGTAAAACTTTTGTAAGACAAGAAATTACAATACTGAAGTATGGAAGGATTTATTAAATAGCCACAAAAATCACTAATAAAATATTGATAAATTCAACTGCATTAAAATTAATGCAGTTAATTTAATGCACAAGTTAATGGTTCATCAATAATACCATAAAGAGAGTAAGAATCTAAATTAGGTTGGTAGAAAATATTTTCATACCATATTAATCTACAAAGGACTACAATACAGGATTCGCAAAGCATTCTGATAACTCGATTTGAAAAACAAGATGAACGATGGGAAAATGGGCAAAATAAATGTATAGTAATTTCCTAGAAAAACAGGTATATGCTGTATGAATAAATAAAAAGATGCTCAATTCTATGAGTCTTCAGGGAAAGGCAAAAATCAAATTATATTCAGAAACTATTTCAGAGCCATGAAATTGACAAAAAATGATATGAAAAGACAGAAAAACTCCAGGCTTCGTAAAAGCTATGGAAAAATAGTAATTCTTATCCAATGCTAATGAGAGTGCTGATGAGCTGAAAATCGACTGACGGCAATAAGCGCTATTTGGCCTTATGCGAGCCCGTGGGAGCGTCACATATTATAAAGGTGTCAGTCTTTAGAAAATTGTTACCATAGTCAATAAAAATACAATTCCCAATTCCCTTCAATTCATTTCTCTCTTCTCACTGTTCCGATCATTTGATGATAGGGAGTCAGGTGAATTCTGGTTCAGATATACTGAGATTCACTTATCTGAAGATGATATTTGCAAATTTTTCATCCCCAAGGAATACTCAGAACAGATCTCTGAGCCAAAGGGAGTTTTAGAGACCCTCTTCTAGCCCAAGCTTTTAATTTACATTGTTAAGAAAATGATGCCCATGGAGTTTAAATGACTGTCAAATTCAGAAAGTGCACCAACCACAGAAGCAGGATTAGAATTCAGCCTCTGACTACCCTTAAATACTAAATAACAGAGTTCGGGGGCTTGAAGAGGTTTGATCTAGTTAAAAGGCTGTAGCATTTTATCTAAGTGATTTCACATCATTCCAAATATGATTTATTCAAAATAAATCTTGACAAAGGATTTATTTGCCAGATAATGTGGCAGAGCCAAAGGAAAAAAATAGTAAATAGAGTTTGCAGTTCACTAGATGGAAAGCTGTGAAGTTATAAGAGAATTGATGACATTTCATGCCATCATATTCCTATTACTTAAAAATGGAAATGTATCACTCCTTTTATATTGTTTAATGTCAAATTTAGATGATTTAAATTTGCATTAAATGCAACCACATAGTTTTGGAAAAAATCACGCTGTATAATATATCATTACCTCAAAAGGCCATAAATGAGACATGAATCTAAGCAGGGAAAATCTTTTTGCTATGTTCTTTTTCAAGAAAGAATATGTGTACTATGTGAGAATACATAAGTCATTCTACTTTCTTCAAGAGCACTACAGTTCCTCCAATTATTTGTTACCATACAGTCTTTGTCATTGTTTTCTGCTATGTCATATGCAAATACCAAGCAGCATAGTGAAGAGTTATTTATGCTTTCCTGTTGAACACCTAAAGAATGGGTCTATGTCAATTTTAAAATGTAAGTCCCAAATATCTTGTGCATTTCTAGAATGTTCTAAAACAATAAACATCAAAAAGAAATTAGATTCACGGCAACATTTATATCAACAAATTCTTATATTCAGGATACATAAAGAACTTATACAAATCAATCAGGAAAAAAAAACAAAAAAAACAAAACTAGCCAAACCAACAGGAACAGACACTTTTATCCATGATAAAAGGATATCCACATGGAAAGATGTTCAACTTTATTAGTATTCAGAGAAATGCAAACTAAACCACAATAAAATATCAATACATTCCACTACAATGAATAAAATGAAAAAGACAAAATGCACAAAGTGTTAGTGAGGATGTGAAGCAACTAGAACTCTCATGTATTGCTGGTGAGAACTGCTTTTTGAAATTAGCAATATCTTTTAAAGCTAAACACCTGCCTACCTTATGACCCAGTAACCCCCACTTGTAAGGATACATCCAACAAAATGGACAAAAAGATCATCAGAATAACATACTAGAATGTTTACAGCAGCACTCTGCATAATAACCTCAAACTGAACAGCACTGAAATGCCAATCAATAGTAGAATGGATAAATAAATTGGGGTATAGTTACACAGTGAAATATTAGACAACAATGAGAACATATAATCTACAACTATGTGCAAAAATATGGATAAATCTCAGAATAATAACATTGAGTAAAAAGAATTCCACACATAAAAGAGAACATACTTATGATTCCAGTTATATAAAATTTTTTTAAACAAGCAAAAACTAATCTCTACTGTTGTAAGTCAAGGTAATGGCTACCTTTGGTAGATATGAAGCAGGGACTAGTTAGGAGGACTTTTTGGGTGCTAGCAATGTTCTGTTCTGGATCTGGTGTTGGTTATGGGTGTGATCAGAGTGCAAAAAATCATATAGCTGTACACTTATGATACGTGCACTTCTTAGTATTTATACTATATTTCAAAAAATAATTTAAATACTAGTTTAAATAATCTATATGACTGAGAACAAAACAAGTTCACCTGATAAAGTCTTTTCTTTCTGATTCATAGGGTGATATGAGCAAGACACTACTCCCATCAATGTTACTTTTATTAGTAAAAATGAAAATAATAGCAACAATAATAATACCAGTTATGTAGCATTTAAAAACTTTTCAATGCATATTAATATCCCTTAATATCATTTGCTCTCCAGAGCGACCTCATAGGATTTAGAAAAAAGTATATAAGCTGCAATGGATATAATTATAATTGTTTGAAGGACCATAGCCAAATGTGCTGATTAATGGATCATTGTCAAGATAAAGGGAATCTCTATTATTCATCATAGAAATGCTATGATAGAATGAGAGAAACAATTAAAAAATAAACTGCTCAAAAGCTTGGAGCATTTTTCTAATATTCTATATTAATTTGCTTTCCTATGCAATACAATTGGAGGAAGAGATCTAATAGAGTGCCATTGGAATTAGTCCTATTCAATTTTCAGCCCTCTAATAATTTAGAAGAAAATACACAGTTCTTGCTCATCTAATTTTCTGAAGGAAATTTCAATGAAAAAATCCAAATTGTACAAATTCTTGTTATGCTGACTAGATAAGCTGATTCTGACAAAGTTAAATTTAATGGGAATAAACCTGAGTTCTATTCTCAGGTCTAAAACTACTCAACTGAACAAGTAAGAGTATATAGGAAACAAGACACATCAGATAAAACAAACAAAGCCAAATCTTTAGAGGATTTAGAACATGAATCAACAGTGTGATAGAGACATTCAAAAAAGCCCAGGTATGCACGGGTTACATTCATGAAAGTTCTTAGAGGAGGGATGGGACGGTGTTGTGCTTTAGTGCTAGGCAGCTCATGCCTGTTATCACACTCCTATTTAGACAAGCTGGAGTACGTTTGGATATATGCTAAGATGATAAAAGACTTCTAGATTATATAAGGTAGTGTTAAAAACTCTCTAAAGAAAAAAATTTAGGGGATACATGACAGTATCTTGAAACATCAGGAAGGATGTCCCCTAGAAGAGTAATTCCATTTTGTATGGAAACAGGGGTGTAAGTAGAATCAAAGCATGAAAGGTATGGGAAAACATATTCTCAATATAATGAAGACTTTCTAAGAGAGGTATCCATAGGTGGAACATTCACTTTGACAGAAAACAAATTACTCATCAAAAAAAGAACTTAAACATTACTGAAATACATAACTGAAAAACATAATTGCATATGGCAGAAGGTTCTCAATCTTTGGATGGAAGAATGAAAAAACAGATCCTTTTCAACAGCAAGAATTACTGACTTCTACTTTAGAGAGAGGAATATTACACAAAGAAAGGTTAAATGGCTCCCCAAGTTCACACAGAAATTGATTCTCAGGATAATGCCCCTTCCCATTGCCTATGCTTGGGGTAAAGTCTCATTAATTTGACCCTATGTTTCCACAATTTTCAGCTTCACTGAACTTCTTTACTAAGTGAAGGATCTGCAAGGGAATGGCCCTAGTTCCTAAGGACAATGATGTCTATGGGCAGAGAGGAGTCCCACTATTCTCACTTACATGAAGAATGTCAGGCCATTTTCCTAAGCCAAGAACCTGACCTACATTATTGTTCTTGATTATCTTGCATTTCATATACACAATCCCAAATCACACAGGTTTATAAGGTTTTACTATATCTTAAAATATATTCTAAGATTGTGTTCAACACAAACCAGAAACTGAAATCAACATGTGAAAAAAGCAAGTGAACAAAAACCAACGCTTGAGTAAGAGACTTGTTTCATTTGTTTTACTGCTCTAGAAGTCAAATACACAAGAATATTGTGCCGAAAATGTCCTTGACTAAACAAAAGTACACACTAGAAGTTTACATTATTACTTTTTTTTTTTTTTTTTTTTTTTTTTTTTGTGGTACGTGGGTCTCTCACTGTTGCAGAGCACAGGCTCTGGACACGCAGGCTTGGTGGCCATGGCTCATGGGCCCAGCCGCTCCATGGCATGTGGGATCTTCCCAGACGGGGACACGAACCCATGTCCCCTGCATCGTCAGGTGGACTCTCAACCACTGCGCCACCAGGGAAGCCCCGAAGTTTACATTATTAAATTAAATAACATGCCTGGCTTTCTCTGACTATAAAGGTAAAGCAAGTTTAGAAAAACAGGAAAAGAAAGTCTGCCTATTGAAAATCACATCAGGTTAAATTCTCAGTCCCTCAGTGTAACAGAAAACAGCATAGTTTTATTTGCCAAAACCCTCTGTAATTTAGAAATTAAAACAATCAATTGATCACTATAAGGAAAAACAGCATTATTTTAAAGGGAGAGTAGTTCACTCTTACCTTGGATTTTCTACCTGATGCAATGCTGTAAATCATTCCAAAATTCCCAAATGTGATTCAATCTACAGAAATTCTGAGGCTAACTTCTATTGTTTGCAGCAAGAAATCAAGCTTCATAAAATATTCATTCTTCAAGGTTTTATTTCACTTTAGATACACCTCAAGGCAACCAGTCCAGAAGTAAGTTGCCAAGAATCCATCAGATAACCCCCAAAATAGGCACACTCTTAATGACAATATATGTGAGGTCATTAAATATGAAAGGTAAAGAAGACTTAGATATTATTTGGCACAATGCTCGAATTTGTTAGATGAAGAGAGTGAGGCCTCAATAGATAAAACTGTGGTCACATAAAAAATTGGAGTAGAATCAAAATATGTATAACTCTTGCCCTCTTTATTCCAACCTCATGTTCTTCCTTATTTCCTATGTATTGCCATGAAATGAACCTCTAATTCATTACCAAAAACTAAATGCAGCTTAAACTTGAACATATTAAAAAAAAAAATAGGACATAGCCCAACACTCTATGGCAATTTTCCAATCCTACTATGCAACTGATTTGCATTTGTTTCAATAACTGCAGGTGCTGGGAACCAAACAGGCCACTCCATGCCTAACCGGGCTGATGACCATTCAGTTCTGCACAGATGATACGACACACAGGGAAAGTCAGAAACAAACATTCACCAGGTGTGCAATATCGCAATTTCTGGGCCTGCCTCCAGCTCAACTCCCACAGCTGAACCTATGACAACTAGGCTCTAGCATCTTTTAACCTGGAGGATACCAGTGACACAATCAAAGTAAAAACATAGCTTGGTGAATTTAGGCTTTGCAAAGAATCTCTATATGAACTTATGATTCCTTTGGGGTCAATTAATGATTACCTAATAAATAAATTATATGTATGTATATATAGCAAATATACTATTATATACATAATTATAGGAAGACAATGATATTTATAGCAGATTTATAGATATCCTGTATTTATAAACAATCCTCATTTATACTAAGATCAGTATAAACTAAGAACACTTGGATTTTACAGTACCACGCTTTGCACTAGGGGAAGAGAAAGGATGCTGGAAACCCATGGCATGTCTTTGAACTTAAGGCAAAGAATATTGAATCCAAAAGTCACACATGTAAAGCACCTAGCAGTCCTCAAACTGGAATTGAGAGGGAGATTAATAATTCATTCAGGCATCATCTTGGTCAAACTTTTCTATTTTATTCCACGTACATATAAGTCCATGCCACTCTCTCACTTCGTTCCAGCTTTCCATTCCCCCTCCCTGTGTCCTCAAGTCCATTCTCTACGTCTGTGTCTTTTATTCCATGTACAATGGAAAGCCATTGGAGTACTGAAGCTGGAGAGTGACAAGTTCTGATTTACATTTTTAAAAGTTAAGTCTGGTTTCTGTGTGGAGTTTGGATTCTGGATATGCATGAAAGTGCTAGCAATGAGACGAACAGTTATAAAGTTATAGACCATAGGAATGAGGGCTATAGAGTCATATACACCTGGCCCTTCCATTTTATCGGGATGGAGTCAACGACAGGAAGAGAACAGGACAGTGGCCATGCTTATAGTCTCTTTCTGTTGGTTGTACCTGCTTCTTTGGTTCACCCTCACTGACCTCTGATGCCTTCCAAATGGTAGATTCCTAAGTGCTCTGTAGGGCCTCCCCACTGCATTTTCCAAACATAATTTAAGGGGTGGGGTGGTGGAGATAGAGAGATTCATCTGGCTCAACCTGCTTCATCCTCTGGTTCCAACACACTGCATCTGGCTACTGTGATCCCCTGGCCCAGCAGCCCAGCAAATGACCTTCTTGTGAGTGATACTGGCCAGATGGCTCAAGCCCCAGACTAAAGTGGAGTGTCTGCATGACCCATAGAATCCTAGGCCTCCTGGCTATAGCAGACATTGAGAGTATAGGTTATATTCCTTGGTCTCTGTCCACTGTACCAGTCCCCTTCTCTCCTCAGAAAGGCACGAGGCAGGTCAGCAAATCTGATGCAGACACTGTCATGTGTAAGGAATGCAGAATGCAGACATTCCTCTTTTGCAGGCATACACAGGCACTGCACACGCTTCTATAGCAGTCTGTTCTCCCGGTTACCTTGGGTAAAGGAAGCACACTTCTCCTTGGACAATACATTTTCATGGGGTCTATGACCTACTGACTCTTCTGCCCCACTCACCCATCTCCAGTGCTTAGGTAGATAAGGAAGGTGGGAGGTAGGGAGGAATCAGGAGGGGTCAAAAGATCAGTTTTGCTGTCTTCCAGTAAGTGCTGAGGAACATAACTGGCCCGTTTCTAGAGATTTTCTTTATAGTGGAGGTTACTTAAATTCCGTGTCAGGGGCCTTTAGTTAACAATTCTATGAGAAAAATGTATCCTCAGCATGCCGCTGTGAGCATAAAGAAATACCTGGCATATGGTGGGCAATCAACTGTTGGTTATTATTATTGTTATTATTAAAGTAACTACCATATTTTAAAGGACTGTCCAGCAGTTTTAAAAAAATCAGCTTTTTACCTAATCATTTAATAACCAGAATATCATTATGCCCAGCACCCGAATTCTAGGAAATTTTTGGTTAATTCAGGTTCATGGAGTAAGAAAGAGATGGAGGTATTACAAATGGCATAAAGGAAGGAAAAATATGTCTCTTTATTGATGGTTTACCCTTTTGAAGAGGTTTATACCTTGATGACTTGCAAAATGATTTCATGAGGTTTTTGTGTTGTTTTTATTTTTCATTCTCTAAGGGAAAAAAGCATCGCACTAAGGATCAGGAGAGTTGAGCGCTGGTTTCCACTCAGCCACTTTTCAGCTCTCTGCCCTTGGCCACTCCAGCTAGCCTCACTGGGCCATTATTTTCTTCCCTGGCAAAGTGACATAGCTGGACTAAGTGATCTCCAGTGTTTCTTTCAATTCTAAAATTTTATGGCCCTATAACATTCTTGATTCATTGAGCCACTGTTTCATTGATTCACTCAATAAACATTTACTGAGGCTCAACTCTGTGCCAAACTCTACTGCTTTCCTGCTGTCAAAATCATACAACATGCTAGAGTTAAAGTGTCTTTAAAGGTTTCTGATGGCTGCTGCTTTTACAAGGAACTTTCCATAGCAACCTCTGTCTCCCTGAGCTTCTAGATCTACTTTTCCACTTATACTGTAAGGACTTAAAATTTAAGAAAAACAAAGCAACATGGAAGGTGTTCTGTTCACACTCTATCAGAAATAAACTTTCTATTCTGATCACTTTTCTTCCTTAGTCCGGAAAAGAACACCTTCAACAGACTTTTTGGTCCAATATATGCTGGGGTGTTAAAAGAATGTAATGAATTTTTTTTTCTCCCAAATTTAAGGTACTTTTCCATATAAATGAAATTCTTAGTATAATAAAACATTTGAAGAGAAAGCTGGTATTACTTACTATATGTTTATATGAATTAATTTGGGAGCAGGTATATTTCTCTAATTAATGTATGAAGGGATAAACCAATAATGACTAGTGTTTTCCTATGGATAGAACCCTTGGTTTGGAATTAGGAACCCTGAGTTCAGTTCCCCCACTTAATGGTTGGTGCTACATGACCATAGGCAAGTGAATGTGGTTGAGTCTGAGCTTACTTCAGTACAATGGCTATAGTCATGCTGTCATGCCACACCTTCAGATTTTTTAAAAATAAGGATCAGTAATATAATGATTATGGAATTATTATCATTATTATTAATTACAGACTGATTCTTCCATAACCTCCCCACATCCCATCTGTCATAGCTGTATTGAAACCATCATAAATCAACATTGTCTAGCTCAGCATTTTTCAAACCAGGTTTCTCATCTGCTTTGAATACTATTTTCTCAAGCCTCCCAAGGATGGTACAAAACTAACACCTTTCTAGATACATAGGAGAGAAGTTAGTTATTCTGTACAATAGATTCCTTAGGATTTTATTCCCTTCCCAACACCAGCAGAGCTCCAGCCTAAGGCAAACACACAGAATTTATCAGAAAGAGTTTGGAAGTAGTTTACAGAATAGAAGGAATCACTGAACCATCAAGTCTTGGAAAGGATGCAACATGGGGAAGATCTAAGTTCCTCATAGTTTTGGTCTCGTATAGGGTTGTATCGCTCTCGCTCGTATAACTCAACAGCGAACCCCAGACTCAAAGTAATTTCGTTCAAGTCCTGAATTCCCCAGAGGGGATGAAATTTGATTAGCTCAGTTTGTGTTGGTCAGAAATATTTACTCCCAGTTCAGACTTTTATGATTGGAGTAGGGGAAACCGGCAGGATTATAAAACAGGAGCATACGGGGGAATCACATAAGAGGACAGCCTACTCACTGATTAACACTTGACACTGTCAACAAGTCGGTATTGGGATCTAATATTACAAGAGAACCCTTCCCAGCATGTAGAAATTATTACAATTTGCTTTTTAGAACAACTAAATATAAACTTATGTCTCAAGCTCCAATTTTTTTTAAAAAATGGACATTGTCTGATTTGTGGTTAACTTTCTTTTAACTGTGAAACTTTATCAGAAATCTCAGTGAATCACATAAATGTAAATTTTAGAACTGGAAAAAGGAGACCTTTAAAGGTTATGAGATCTTCTCTGGCATCTATAGCTAGGCACAGGTGAAGCTGAGATGAGAAGCTGAGTCTCTAGACCAGTTGATCCCAAACAGGGCCGGTCATCAGAATCGCCTGGGAAAGAAACCTTTAAAAAATATTGTACAACACAGGGAATATAGCCAATATTCTATAATAAATATAAATGCAATATAACCTTTAAAAATTGTTTATCACTATGTTGTATGCCTGAAACATATAATACTGTACATCAACTCCACCTCAATAAAAAAAGAAGAAATAAAAGCGTATTTCTAGCACCCATTCCCTTAAGTCCTACCTTGTTAAGACTGGAGTAGTGCTCCTGATACTTTCTTATTATTTTTTACTTCCCAGTTATTTCCAGTAACCAGTTAAGCTTGAAATTCAATGTTTCTTGTAAAATACCAGGCCTTCCCCCTTCCCTTACTCTCCATGAAAAGAACCCACTTCCCAACAAACAGCACAAAATATACAATAAAATAGATGAAATATAAACAAAGCAATCAAAGAGCAGAGCACATTCTCACTTTCTAGTTTGGAAGTAATTTGATTGGTGAGAGAACATTCTGGCCAGACTGAATAATACCACCTCTTGATCAGTAACTGTAATTCACAATACATCTGTTCACTTCTCACACTGAGAATTCTCTGATCTCAAGGATAAGACATATTTCCACATTCACAAGCTATAAATGCTTTTTTTCCTTTTCTACCTGTTGTGAGTAAACCAAACACCCTATTGAAACAAGTCTGTTCTTTCTAAAGATCATTGGCCTTGACACTATATGGCAAGAACACGTGATATATTTTATATCCCATACTTGAAATAAGTTGCCTCCCCCTCCATTCCCCACACTACAGTAGCCTTTCTCATGAACAAGTCATAAAACAGTTAAAGAGATCTTCTCATTCAAGGTCTTTTGAAAAGTTCTTCGCAGTTACCCAGGATTCACATACCGTATATAGACTTTGTACTTGCAATGCACTCTTCTATTTTTTTATAGAAATAGGAATTGTTCTAAATTAACTTCATAAAAATAACGGTTCACCACTCAAATCTGAAAAACACTGATTTAATTCAGTCTTTTCATTTTACAGATAAGGAAACTAAGGCCCGGGGAATTTAAGAGACTTGGCAAAAAACACTTAGCTTGTGAATACCTCAGACTAGAATTTGGATCTCTGACTGAATGGTATGCTCTTTCTACTACAGTCTGCTGCATTTCTAATGCTATTTTAGATAGGTTTGAATGGACACCTTCACAGTTTCAGAGGGAAGAAAATATTCATTTTGAAGAATATAGGACAGTCTAGCTTTTTCACCAAGATGTTCAATCCTAATTTAATCTCTTTCCCAGATAACTAGCTTTCATAACTCTTAGATAAAATATGCAAAATTATAGCTTTATAGCTTTCATATCACCAGTTAATATTACTATTATTTTTCTCAGCTATTATCTCAAAGTGAAGTAATCACCTTGACTACCTTACCATATTTGCACTAATTATGTTAAGCTTCTCAACATCAAAATTTTAATTTTGCAGTTTATTTTGATTTATAGTATTATGATGAAAGTCTTTGACTTAAATATTCCTACTTAAAAACAGACAATGCATTTTATTTTAAATCGATAATATTACCAATAATGTAGGGAAAAAAATCTGTAAAACCACATGCATGAATCTTCAACCCATTCAGATGCTGATTTTATACATTTCCTTCCTGAAGGAAAATCATCTAAGAAGCAATCTAGAGTTGTATCTTGCTGCCAATTCAGGCAATCACATTTGCCCAAGCACAAAGAAACCCCCAATGAGCTGAATTCAATTGTTTTCAGTTTTTTTTAATTAAAAATTTTAGCCAATCTCCAAAACTCTCATTATACAAAATGTATAAGGTTTAAGTATTTCTGGCAAAATTCAATGCAAACATTCAAAGAAGGCAAACATTCTGTCTTGAACAGTGCTCTTTATTTGCTGGTCATAATAAAACCTGAAGCTGATGAAAAGCTTATGGAAGCTAAATATCCCACTGTGGACGTTAAAAACAAGGATGTTCTACTCTAAGGAGAAAGTCATGGAAGAAAGAACTGGGATTAAACTAAAGAAAGACGCAACACAAGAGCTAGTCCTGAAATAGAAGAGCTGACACCCCTCCATCAGCAATTTCTCCTTGACAGGCCTGTCTTTCTTTAACAGGTTGATACCTCTGTACACCACAGGCTGAAATTTTAGGTGCCTAAGCTCCTCTTCCTTCTTCTAATAGACAAATGCACAAAAAACTCTTTTTTGCTTCCCTTGCTGCTGTGCCATAATAAACAATGGCTCGGGATTTTTCTTTTTTTTTTTTGGTACGCGGGCCTCTCACTGTTGTGGCCTCTCCCTTCGCAGAGCACAGGCTCCAGATACGCAGGCTCAGTGGCCATGGCTCACGGACCCAGACGCTCCACGGCATGTGGCATCTTCCCAGACTGGGGCACAAACCCGTGTCCCCTGCATCGGCAGGCGGACTCTCAACCACTGTGCCACCAGGGAAGCCCACAAAAGCCTTTTAATAAATTTCTGCTTGTGTTTTCTTTACATATATTTCAATTTGAAGACAAAGAGTTTCTTCCCCACTTCCCTCATTTGCTGTTGCTTGTTTGACTAATTAAAAAGCACACTCTCTGAATGCTGAAAAGAGAAAATGGAAGAGTGGGCAGATGGGTCAAGATGGAATGTCCGTGGCTCTGGCAGGCCTTGCGATTTTTTCCACTAAAACAAATCCTTTATTCTTCTAGCTCAGATTCAAGGAAGGCACAGAGGCAGCCCTTCGGCCTTTCCTACTTCAGGTCAAAGGCCTTTTTATACTTGGCATACAACCTAGATGCATCAGAATTCTGTACAAAATGGGAAGTTTTATGCTTCCAAATCATTCAAGTGCATGCTGTGGTCCCTGTGTCCTGTGGGCTGCCCTGGCAGATTTGAGGCATCTCTTAGGGCAAAGTGATTTGAAAGCTTTGAGGTTTTCTTGGCGACTGGGAAGAATAATTTGACTTCACTTGGAATAAGATCATATTCAGCAGAAAAGATCTGCTGTGCTCAAGGTCACAGACCTTGGCTCTGTGGATATTCAGTTATTCAGCAGAATAACCACTCCAAAGCCTTCAAAGCACTTTTGGATGCTGCTACAGGTGTTGCCTGCAGAGACCTTCCTGACAGCCACTGAGTTCCTGCATCTGTCTGTCCCCTTCTTAATGCTGTCTCTTCTGCTCTCCAAAAACCACATTCCCTCTTTATACATATATATGCATGTATATGTATGCAATCCCAAAGAGATGTTTCCATGAATCAAGATCCATATGTACATATATAAAGGACTACGTAAAGTTTCCAGGGGGAAAAGATTTTTTTAATTGACGCATTTCAAAGCCTTAAGTCTTAAGCAGCATTTTAGAATGTATTTGCAAAATAAATCATGGAAGCCCCAAGGAATTAATTCATTGATTAAAGAAACATATTAAAGACCTACTATGTGTGAGGCACTGTATTAATTACTTTGAGGGAAACAATATTGAATTAGACAGATATCTATCTTATAAGATGTTCAAAATGCAAAGAGGACACAAGGCATATAAGAGGTCAGGGAAATTTAAAAGAAGAGATTATTTCCAAAGTGCTGAGATACATTTCTTAAAGAAGGTAAAACTTGGATGACATCTTGAAGGATGACACATTTGAAATTTCGGGAATTTGGGGAACAGCACAACAGGTGAGGGGATGAAATGAGTGACCGTTTTGAGGTGAGAAGTCAAACAATTAATGAAATTTGACTAGAACTAAGATGGCATGAAGAAGAAGAAAGGCAAATGATGCGAGAGAGTTTGGTTAAGCCTGAATTATAAAAGGCTTTGATAAAGGAAAGAAATATTCCTGACATTTTTATCAGGAATATGCAGCTGAGAATGAAATGTGAATTAGTGATTGGCACAGACTTAGGGACAAGAGTTGCACTTCACACTTTTGTCATGAATATTAAAGTTTTGAAAAACGCAGTCTATCTAAAATCAAGGTAATGATTTCAATGCAAAAATAAGGAGAGCTTTGGAAAGCTATTCAGGTTTGGTTGGGGAGGAGGGAGGAGACAGATGGATGGTCCATCACTAGATATTTTTATTCTTATTTCCTATCAAACAGACAAGCATTTGTGAGGAAAAAGACTTCATGTAAGAAGGGTTTACTTTGTACTATCTGCCAAGGAGGATATTGGTTTAATGATTCAAAGAAGTAAAGCAAATTTATATTATATTTAATTGTAAGATATAACTAGTAAGTTGCATTAAACATGATTAAAGGATATTATGAAGAGACTTTAGATTCTTTAAAACTACTGTATTGAACATAGAAGAAATAATAGTCCAAGATATTCTTGAAATATCCTGTGTGAATGCCAACTTTTCTGGTAGAATAAATTTAAATGCAAATGAATACAGTGCCTAAATACATTTTCTTTTGACTTTGTTCCCAGTGATGTGGTTAAGAGCCCAAACTACCACTCCATCACTTATTAGCTTTGTGATTGGGGGCAAGTTGTTTAACATTATAATTTTCCAATTTCTCCTATTTAAAATGTGGGTAAAAGTTATATTTACCCAGAGGCTAATGAATTGATGCTTATAAAATTATTAGCATAGTGTCTGGCTACAAATGTCATTCAGTTTTCCTGGTACACAAGTTTTCTCTGTTTGCTCTTTAATCTTATAAAATCATTTCCATCAGAGTTTTACTTCATGGCAAGCTGCTTTTATTTCTTGATTAAGAAAACATATCCTATGCCCAAAATTATATAGATACTTTCCTCTCTTTTCTTCTAGTATTTCTATAACATGCAATCCCTTTATGGTTTTTTATATGAATGATACATGGGTGGAACCTAATTTTACTTTATTTCCCACATGTATAATCAGTTCTTTCAACACTGCCTATTAAATACTACATTCTTTCCTCACAGTTTTTAAACACCGCATTATCATACACTAAACTCCATAAATACCTGATATATTTCTAGACACTATTTTTCTTTATATACCTGTTTGTCTGTTTCTATGCCAGAACAAAACTGCTTTACTTATAGTCATTTCACAGTACCTTTTAATATTAAGTTGGTACCCTACCCAAATTATTATCTTTCTCAAAAAAATTTAGCTGTTTATGTTTGCACATTAACTTCAGAATCAATTTGTCAATTCCCCAACCCCTCTCCCCAAATTGAGATTATGAGTTAAATTGCCCTAAATCTATCATTTAATTTAAAGCTTAAATCATCCGATCCAGGAACACACGGTTTGTTTTTCCACTTATTTGGGCCCTATTTTGTATCCTTCAGGAAAGACTTACTATTTTTTTATGTAAGTCTTACACAAGGCCAGTATTTTGCAACATTTGGATAAGCTTTTAATATTCCTAAAATCTTCATGCAGGTAAAAACCCTAATGATTTAAACATCTACTTTAATTTGACGTACACAATGATTTGAGAGAAAATCCCATCAATATTTTTGCCTTGCCTCTTTAGCCTTCTATCCTGATTGCTAAGTAACTGAACTGGTAAGAAAGATATTTATTCTTTATATTACTCTTTCAGATATAAAAAAAGGATTTTTTTCACTAGATTTATATATATATGTATGTTTACAGCTAGCAAGCCATACTATTTTAAAATTCTACCTTATGGAAAGGAATAACTCCTATAAATTCCATAAGAGACTATCAAAAGTGATAATGACAACAACAACAATGGTTTAACTGGAAACAGATGAGCAGCCCCCGCATGGCTAATCCCCATGGCCCTACAGTCAGAAAGTAAGGACTAAACCATCCTGACAGATGGACATCAATTTTAGTCTCATAAACTTATGGCATGGAATAAAATTCTCTTCTACCAGCTCACTGGAGGACATTCTTTACTCTAAGTCCGATTCTTCATTTAGTCTACCCTCCAGGTTGAAGGAAAATAATTCTTTCATTATTACTCACCAATAACAACCCGGAGAGACATAAAATTACATTGAAAGTGCAAATAGTCACCTTCCTCTTACAATTTCACTACTGAGGTTCAGCACTTAACACATTAACTCAGAAAATGAAAGTGTTGCAATTTAATCCAATTCAGGATGCTGGAGAGCATCTACAGGTTTGCTAAATATAAATTTTTCTCTATAAAAGCATAGCTACATAAACTTCTTGATTTTGATATTGAAAATAACATGTCAAATACAGGTATATTCCAAATGTGACCCAAAATAAACATTCAAAGCCACATCCCAGAAAGCCATGTTTTTCTATAAGCTACATAGAAAAGTGTCTCTAATTTTCATCTCTAAGAGAAAATAAATACAAGAATTATGAGGGGGCACCTTCAATTTTTACCCTACCTGCTGTGTGACTTTTTACAAAGAACATGTATTAATTTTATAACTTTGAAATAATATATTTTATGAATTTGATGTGTTTTTAAATTTTCCTAAAAAGTTCCCTTCTAATTTACTGAATGGAAACTAATAAAATTTCAAAATATTAAAAAAAAATAACAAGGCACTTCCTCTGGAATTAATAGCATCTGCATCTTTTTCTTTACTGGACTTTATTTTTCTTTCTGTACAGCATTTATCACTACCTCAGTTATGAATTATTTATTTATTTATTTATTTCCACATGTCCCATTAAAGTGTGAGCTCCACGAGAGCAGGAGACTTTGTTGCCGTTGTCATGATGGTTGTCTACCACCGGATCTCAGGGATTGGGACAGTGCCCAGAACCTAGGAGGCACTCAATAACCTTGTGTTGACTGAATTACTTATGATTACTTTACTTGCAATTTGCACATGAGCACAAGACCTAAAAACTAACCAAATAAGCTATTTTAAAATATAAATGGGGGCTTCCCTGGTGGCGCAGTGGTTGAGAGTCCGCCTGCCGATGCAGGGGACACGGGTTCGTGCCCCGGTCCGGGAAGATCCCACATGCCGCGGAGCGGCTGGGCCCATGAGCCATGGCCGCTGGGCCTGCACCTCCGGAGCCTGTGCCCCACAACGGGAGAGGCCACAACAGTGAGAGGCCCGCGTACCGCAAAAAAAAAAAAAAAAAAGAAATGTAAATGGAACTTTCTGTCATTATTAACTATGATCCTTTTAAGCTTTACTGGGCTTAAAATTAAAAAATCAAATTTGATTATAGAGCTAAAGAAAGCTACTGCTTGAATGTGAGATCAGGAATGATTTTTATTTACATGTCTATCTAAGGAGGGGAAACAGGTCCTTATCACACATTAAACAAGTCATTCAATTATATCTGTTCCAAGTACCACCAAGGAAGGAAAACCAAAATGTGCCTTGAAGGCAGATACTCAACCGGCACTTAGGAAGGGATTCCCTTAAAAGGAACACTTCAGTTGCTGGGAGCTGATGAAAGAGTAAGAGTTAGAGCAGGTAGAAATGGAAAGGAACATTCTAGGTGTCTACAGAGATATCTAGAAAGTTCTGAGGCCAGAAGTTCTTGTCAAATTCTAGAAACTGTAAGAGTGAAGATGCACTAGAAAAGAATCAGGACAAAACAGGTGGAGGGCAGCTATTTTGATGGCAGACTTTCTTCTCACACTGAAGTTAGCCAGCTGGAGTCCTTGGAACTTTCCTGAACTTTCCTGCAACTAGCAGCACCGTGTTCCTGCCAGATGCTGCATCAGTAACAAGTCAAAGCAGGAAATACTCTAAAATTGGCCAGTTTGTTTAGTGATGAGGGTGACTCCTGGCTGGTGAAAAAAGGCATTTTGTATTCAGAATGTTTGAAATTCCTTAGATGGCTTTCCAAATTTCATAAGCACACTGTGATGTGAGAGATCAAACTGAGGAGAATCAGCTCTTTGGCTGCAGATCTGAGATCTTTCTAGGGGAGGACAAAAGGAAGCCAAACCTCATCCATCTATTTTCACACTAGTGACACACTCTAGGTTCAATTATTCAACTATGAAAAATTCCGTTTTCTTATGATTCCTCAAATGCCATAATTGTTTCTGACTCTATACTTTTCTTTTTTCTCTCTGACCTGTTCCACTAGCCACATATTTCTAGACTCACCTCAAGTCCTACCGCAAGAATCCTTCCTTATATGAGCCATCCCTCCTCTGACCTCTTCTATATTTTATACCCTTTATTATACAATTTTTTATTCAATTGCATATGATTCTTGAGGAGAAGAGGAGGAAGAGGGCAGGAGGGAGGTAGGAAGGTAGAAAGAATATAGATGTGAATACAGAATTTTTTTTTTTTTTTTTTTTGTGGTACGCGGGCCTCTCACTGTTGTGGCCTCTCCCGTTGCGGAGCACAGGCTCCGAACGCGCAGGCTCAGCGGCCATGGCTCACGGGCCCAAGCCTCTCCGTGGCATGTGGGATCTTCCTGGACTGGGGCACGAACCCGTGTCCCCTGTATTGGCAGGCAGACTCTCAACCACTGCGCCACCAGGGAAGCCCCTAGAATATTTTTATCAAACGAAAATTTCTAATGAGGATGTAAAAGACCAATTCAAGTTCAAGCGTTACCTTCTTTGAGAGAACATTATTCAATCTGGGCGCCTTGTTTTAATATTTCTCTATAGAATATCTATGCAATGGGAAGTCTTCTCGAACAATTACTTGCTAAACAAGTCATATTTACCAAACACTTCTCAGTTTTAGACATGTTTGCTTAGGTCATTCTCTGGAGATTGTCCTGAAGAAGAAAAAAAGTTGAAACTTGTAGATAGTAATCCAGGGGAAAAATATATAAATTATTTCATTTATTAGCCAGTTTTGAGAGCCTCACGTCTTGTTCTAGGTGTTCAGAATACACGTGTGAAGTATAACATTTTTAAGATTGTTAAAACCAGTTCAGAAAAAATCCTTAGCCCTCCAACAGAAACACAGGTAAAGAACATGAATAAACAATCCACAAAATTGAAAATTTATGATCAATAAGTCTATGAAAAATTATGCAACCTTATAAATATTCAAAGAAATGCATGGAAAAACAAAATAGAAATGGCTTTGTGTTTAGCTTATAATATGTAATAATGGTTGGGTGTAACAAAATAAGCACTTCATATCTAACTAACTAGTGGAAATGCAAAGTGGTATAAACTATGGGGAATATAAATCGACGATTTATTTAAAGACTCAAAGAAAAGTTCTGCCCTTGTCCTAATAATTGTGCTGCTAGATAACACAACTAAAGGAAAAACATCAGAAACATGAACAAAAGTTTGTATACTAGATGTCCATTACAGACCTAAAAATCAGGAAAATTTGTAAACAATTAAAATATTCAATTATTGGAAAACAAATAGTGAAAGAACATTAGGGTGGAATATTTTGCATCATTAAAAATCATGCCGTCCCGGGCTTCCCTGGTGGCGCAGTGGTTGGGAATCTCCCTGCTAATGCAGGGGACACGGGTTCAAGCCCTGGTCTGGGAAGATCCCACATGCTGCAGAGCAACTAGGCCCGTAAGCCACAACTACTAAGCCTGCGCGTCTGGAGCCTGTGCTCCGCAACAAGAGAGGCCACGATAGTGAGAGGCCCATGCACAGCTTGCCACAACTAGAGAAAGCCCTCGCACAGAAACGAAGACCCAATACAGCCAAAAGTAAAAAAAAAAAAAAAAAAAAAAAAAACATGCTCTCATGTTCTAATGATGGAGGAAGATACCCTTCACATAAAACTAAACAAAATAAAGACAAATTGTATTATAAATTGTATGCTTATAATTATAATGTATATGTGTATTAGAATGTGACTATTTCTGTGTTGCATAAAAGTGTGGGTTTTTCTTCTTTAAATCTTTTTTTAATCTTCCAAATTTTCTATAATGAGCACTTTTCATAACCAGAAAAAAGTTAATATTAAATGAGTAATTTACACTCATTTTGCCATGTGCATAAATTATTCTACATAAATAGCTCCCTTTTACAAGTCAAGCCAAAGAGATGCCAAACCATATTGGGTTCTGCAGAGACTCAATTGCCAACAATAACATGATACAAAACCTCCTACAGAGACCCTCTTCTTTTTCACAACACTGTATTTCTTTTTTAACAGTGTTTAACAGTTGGAAATGCTGAGAAGCTACAGATGAGATCATTAGTGGAAAGTATTTTCCATTGCTCTTTTGTCAGGGAAAATCCCTTAGCAGATATCTATTTCGGAGTCATGTTTTTGCCCAGGCTGACAAAATTTAAAGCAGGGTAGATAAAACATGTATTTGTGAGCATCCTCCTCTATCAAATGGAATTCACTTTGGCTATCACACTCATCAAGATAATTTGTCCTGGGCTTTTCCTCTGTAGGACCCTGATTTGTACAGTGTGAGAGACTGCAACATAGCATGTAGTCAGGGCCTCAAAAGATGGCACCTGAGCAACCACTTCTAAAAGTCACCAGAAATACCAGAAAGATAAGCTGATGGAGATTTACAATCCTTTATGGTCTGCAATTCAAGTGTACTATGTGTGCACCTAAGCAACTGACTCAGTGAAGCTCATGAAAACCCCCCAGGGACGTGGGTTCAGCAAACAGTCTGCTTCACCCCTACTCATTTCCACTGTAACCCAGCATGCTGGACTAAGAAGCCAAGGGCTTGTTTAAAGGAACAATCCACTTTCCTTACAGAATCTTGGGCCCTCACCTTTGTAAGCCACCTTTGCCTTGGGTTGCTGAGACCATCTTCTCAGGGGCTGCTCGCTCTTGTACAAATGTATATCCACATAAATCCTCACAACTCACGGGCGCTGAGATTTCCTTGTCAGTTAATCTGAAGGTCCTCTGCCTCAGATCCCAATACCTCTGAGCTGGGTCAGGTTTTCCCTGATTAGCCTAGCAATGAATTCAGCTTAATTTAACACCCATTCTGTCTGAAAGTCTTTAGTTTTCCTTTATCAACCTAGAGGACTGATGAACTATAGTTAGAAGTGTATTCAAATTTTGGATAGTTTGAATTGTATATGAACTGGGGGGGGGGTCTTCTTTCAAGGAAAATACAAAATTAGGTACACACACAAAGAAATCACAATTAATTTCTGAATATGCGAGATCTTTTTCTTCTGAAATTTCTTTAGGTATTTACTAAAACTAACATAGAAATGCTTCCAGATTATAGTTTGGCTTCTTCTCCTTGAAGAAAATAATTCTATGACTCCTAAAACTTCATAGAGGCAGATACAAATGAGGAACCCTCAATTTTAAGGTGAGACAGTCAAATGAGACTTCTGTTTACAGAAATCTGCTCATTTACTTGATTGACTGGTTTTGCTTCTTATCGTGTCAGTCTCTCCTTGGGGAAGGGGGGTATCTGCTTCTGCTTCAGCCAATGACATTGTGACTTTGGCTAAGTTATTTAAATATCTTAAATCATGTCAAATGGGACTAGAAATACATATTGCATTACTGGACTTCTAGGAAGATTAAGTGCAATCAGAGGAAAAAGGATTCATACACTATTGTCTGAAAATTCTTGTACTAGAAGATAATTCTTTTTCAGGGCAAGGAATTTCTGTGGACTCCCTAGCACTCTTCCGTGCATACAATCCAGATTTCTCTGATTAGGGACTGATTTGTTTGATGGACGGGAATGAATCATAGAGGTCATAACTGCCCTTGCTCTCTCCCTAAAACGTAGAAAAATGAATCAGCTGTGGTCACCTACCTTTTCATTGTCTAATAGCCACAAGTGGTCTAAATCCAGTAAACTAAAGTGGACACTGGTGGCATTTATATTTATTCTCCAGCTGTTTCTGTCTCCCAGTTTTACCAATTCCAGTCAGAAATGCCATTGTTCCTGAGGAATCTGAAGAAGAACTGCCTCAACTATGCACTGTCCCCAGGGTGTGTGGATGTGATATATAGAATATGCCACTGTATATAAGGGACTTGAGCATCTACAGATTGTGGTAACCACGGGGGCCCTAGAACCAATCCTGCCTGGGTACCAAGGGATGACTGTAAATATCTACTGTGATAATTAATGAGAGCATTTTTTTTTTAATTTAACCTATTTTGTAAGGTAGTTATCAAAGTGGTTCTGATACAAGAAAAGATCCCAAATGTGAGATCCCTGCTTTGTGATGCCAGATGCCTTCTTGTCATTGCTTTACATACATATAAAGCATGTATATAAATATAAAATGATGAAATATGATTTCAGTAAGAGCAAGCAGTGTACAGCTCCTGACGTCATGTAATAACAGAGCACACTGTTTTTGTGCAGATGTCCACACAGTTATCAAAGGATGATTCACCTTCTGGTTCTATGCTCTCTTCCCCTGGATACTCGTAAGAACCTGCTCTGAAATTTAAACATCAAATAAAAATGCTTCCAAACAATTATTGTGACAACAAACACACCAATAAGCCTATAAGCAGCAGCCCAGTATTTTATCCCTGTCTTTAATGTCAGGTTGCTTTTTTTTTTTTTTTTTTTTGTGGTAGGCGGGCCTCTCCCGTTGTGGAGCACAGGCTCCGGATGCACAGGCTCAGCGGCCATGGCTCACGGGCCTAGCCGCTCCACGGCATGTAGGATTTTCCCAGACAGGGGCATAAACCCGTGTCCCCTGCATCTGCAGGCGGACTCTCAACCACTGCGCCACCAGGGAAGCCCCAGGTTGCTTTTTTATTCCAGAGGTCAGGAAAACAAATGCTCCATGAGCTCACTATGTGCATGCCCAAACCAGCAGAAAAATAGGTGCCTTTCCAAATGCCAGACAATGAAACCTAGGATTTTTCTTTGTACCTCACTGTAATTTGGGTGATAAAACATTTGCTAATACAAACTATTAGAACAAACCAACAAACGGAAACAAGTCTCTCATAGTCTATTTTAAAAACCCCTCACTGTGTTCTTAATTAACTGCTGACTTTTAAAACAAAAACGTCAGTCAGGAAGTACAAAGTTATCTTTAGCTCTAACTTAAAATTTTCAGATCCTGAATATTTGAAGATGAAAAAAGCAAAAAAAAATAAGTAACTGGCAACTTATTTTAGCCAACACTTTGGAATTAATTTTAAGTGGTAGAAAAACTACAAAATAGGAACCCATTTTTCTGTGGTTTCTGGTGTCTAGTGGATTACATTATAGTAAACTTTATAACCTGGCACTCAAAATACATGTTTTAGCCACAGCTTCCTTCAATAACTGGTAAGAAAGTAATTAGTATCCATAACAATGATCCCCAAACACTGTCATTCCTGAGAATCAGATCATGGTAAAAATAAGTAATTCTGAGTTTTATTGTTAGGTTTATTTTATTTTTAATTCATTTGAAATGAGTGATCTATGTATTGTGCGTGTGCTTAGTAATTCTTTCCTGTAGAGAATACCTTCTGACCACATTGAAAAATATAAGTTGACTCTTTATTCTTAGGAGCTTTTCTAAAGGAAAACTATCTCTATAAAAGTAAAGAATGTGAACTTGCTGGCAAAACTTGTTCTCTTCCTTTTCTCCTCCTTCCCCAACCCTGCCCCTTCTTTTTTCCATCGCTCACAATCACAGGGTTAGTATAGCTTGTACTGGGGCTTTGGAACTGTAACAAACAAGGACAATTTTCTGGACCTAATTAACTCCTGTTAAAATAAGTCCTGCACGATAGTCTACCCAGAGTTGCACGGAAACAACAACAAACCCTAGCAGTCTACGCATGATGAACCCTATTTAAATGAGCAGATTATTGTAGGATCATTATGAGCTGCTCCGTGGCCACAGGACAGGTATTACAGCCTGGAGTAATGGAGGGTTTTCTTGCAGACACCTGCAGGCTGGACTATCAGTTGAAAGGCTTCCCTGGTAAAATCAGAGAGACAAACATGAAGTTTCTCTTTTAAGTTTTCACACATCTCTTCTACAACTGACATCACTTATCATTCCCACTCTCCTTTAATATGTTGCTATCTTTGACCTCCAGGTCTCTAGATTCATGGTTTTGTCTCATTTGTATCTTTAAGAATATGTTTAGGGCTTCCCTGGTGGCGCAGTGGTTGAGAGTCCGCCTGCCGATGCAGGGGATGCGGGTTCGTGCCCCGGTCCGGGAAGATCCCACGTGCCGCGGAGCGGCTAGGCCCGTGAGCCATGGCCGCTGAGCCTGCGCGTCCGGAGCCTGTGCTCCGCAACGGGAGAGGCCACAACAGTGAGAGGCCCGCGTACGGCAAAAAAAAAAAAAAAGAATATGTTTAATCGATTTTTTTTTTTTTTTTTTTTTGGTACGCGGGCCTCTCACTGTTGTGGCCTCTCCCGTTGCAGAAAACAGGCTCCGGACGCGCAGGCTCAGCGGCCATGGCTCACGGGCCCAGCCACTCTGCAGCATGTGGGACCTTCCCGGACCGGGGCACGAACCCGCGTCCCCTGCATCGGCAGGCGGACTCTCAACCACTGCGCCACCAGGGAAGCCCTAATCAATTTTTTGAGGTATAGTTTACACATCATAAATTTATTCATTTTAAATGTACAATTCATGAGAATAAAAACAAAAATAAACGAATGGGACCTAATTAAACTTGTTTTGCCTAATTTGTACCTTTAAGAAAATGTTTAATGGATTTTTGAGGTGTAGTTCACACGTCATAAGTTTATTCATTTTAAATGTACAATTCATGAGAAAACAAAAATAAACAAATGGGACCTAATTAAACCAAAAGCTTTTGCACAGCAAAGGAAACCATAACCAAGATGAAAAGACAACCCTCAGAAGGGGAGAAAATATTTGCAAACAAAGCAACTGACAAAGGATTAATCTCCAAAATATACAAGCAGCTCATGGAGCTCAATATCAAAAAAACAAACAACCCAATCCAAAAATGGGCAGAAGACCTAAATAGACATTTCTCCAAAGAAGATATACAGATTGCCAAGAAACACATGAAAAGATGCTCAACACCACTAATCATCAGAGAAATGCAAATCAAAACTACAATGAGGTATCACCTCACACTGGTCAGAGTGGCCATCATCAAAAAATCTAGAAACAATAAATGCTGGAGAGGGTGCGGAGAAAAGAGAACCCTTTTGCCCTGTTGGTGGGAATGTAAATTGATACAGCCACTATGGAGAACCAGTATGGAGGTTCCCTAAAAAACTAAAAATAGAACTACCATATGACCCAGCAATCCCACTACTGGGCATATACCCAGAGAAAACCATAATTCAAAAAGACACATGCACCCCAATGTTCATTGCAGCACTGTTTACAATAGCCAGGACATGGAAGCAACCTAAATGTCCATCAACAGAGGAAAGGATAAAGAAGATGTGGCACATATATACAATGGAATATTACTCAGCCATAAAAAGGAACAAAATTGGGTCATTTGTAGAGACATGGATGCACCTAGAAACTGTCATACAGAGTGAAGTAAGTCAAAAAGAGAAAAACAAATATCGTATATTAACACATATATGTGGAATCTAAAAAAATTGGTGTAGGCGGTCTAATTTACAAAGAGAAATAGAGACAGAGATATAGAGAACAAACGTATGTACACCAAGGGGGAAAGGAGGGGGGTGGGTTGAAGTGGGAGATTGGGATTGACATATATACACTATTGATATTATGTATAAAATAGATTAACTAATGAGAACATACTGTATAGCACAGGGAACTCTACTCAATGCTCTGTGGTGATCTAAATGAGAAGGAAATCCAAAAAAGAGGGGATATATGTATACACGTAGCTGATTCACTTTGCTGTACAGTATAAACTAACACAATATTGTAAAGCAACTATACTTCAATAAAAAAAAAATAAATAAAGGTACAATTCAGTGAGTTTTGGTAAATTTATGATGTTGTGCCACTATCACCACAGTCTAATTTTACATTTCCATTGCACCAAAAAGAAACCTTGTGCTCATTAGCAGTCATTCCCTGTTCCCATCCCTAGGACAACCCAGGCAATCACTATGCTTTCTGTTGCTACAGATCTGCCTTTTCTGGACAGTTAATATGGAATCATATAATGCGTGGCCTTTTGTGTCTGACTTCTTTCACTTAGCATAAAGTTTTTGAGGTCCATCCATGTTGTAGCATGTAGTATGTGGAACACAACCGTATTCCATTGAATGGATATGTTACATTCTTGCTTACCCATCTCCCAGTTGACAGACATTTGAATTGTTTCTACTTCTTGCTATTATAAATAATGCTGCTATGCTATGAACATCTATGTACAACTTTCTGTGTGGCCATGTTTTTATTTCTCTTGGGTAGGTACCTAGGAGTGGAATTATTGAGTCATGTGTTAAACCTATGTTTAACATTTTAGGAAACTACCAGTTTTCCAAAGTCTTACATTACCATCAGCAAAATGTGAGCGTTCCAACTTCTCCTTATCTTCCCCAATACTCGTTATTATCTGTCTTTCTGATCACAGCCATCTCAGTGGGGGTATCTCATCGTGGCTTTAATTTGCATTTTCCTGATGGCTTATGATCATGACCATCTCTCATTTGTGTCTGACTGTTCGTTCTCTTTTCTGTTTTGAATTCCTCCTCTTTTTATTGTTCTTTAAAGTTTTTATGTCCCCCTTTTCCTTTACATCCATTTCCTCATGCTGATTCCCACTCATATTTAATTAACTCCATATCTAAACGGCTGCAGCTTATGGCTCATTCTCAATCTATTTATCTCCATGAAGTTGCTGAGGTCGCACTTCTATTGGGAAAAGAGGCAGGGAAGCCGAATTTAAAATTTACACATAAATAATATAGAGTTCAAGTTAACCTTGATTTACATATAAATACTTAAAGTATTAGTATACCACAATTTGGATTTTAAGTAAATATGTTAACCACGTGATCAGACTGTCCTGCTCTCCTACTGCCTCTTGGATAGTGTAAGATTCATTCGGTTGGAAAAACGTTCAGTTTTGAACCCAGCTGTCATCACTGTCTTCTCCACCTGCCTCTTTTGTTTCCTTCCTTTTCCTTTGTGACATAATGGCTGCAGCTGAGGCACACAATCTCCTACTCCCTTTCTTCCCTTCTGGCTTTTTCATCTTCCTATCTAATCAGTAGCCAATAGGGTTACTCCAAACAGAGGTTCAAATGATGCTCAAACAAAAATTATTATCCATTTCACACTGTGTGACCAAGTGGATGTGGGGAAACAGAGCAAGGAACAAAAGAGCAAGAAAGGTCAAATTAATTTAAGTCCTTTGCAACCTGGGAAAAACGTCAGATCTTGATGTAAAATAGAAAGTTTGGAAAGCTGGGATTGTTTGGCCAATTTAAGAAAAACAATTAACTGAGTATGACTAAATTGCAAATTGGACTGACCAATTTTATTTTTCTTTCGGAAAGTAGCAAGCATTAGAAAAAGATATAGTTCTCTTTTCCCTCTTTATTTTTCTTCTATTTCCTTCTCCTCTTTTCTCTTTCAGAAGAAAATAATAACCTCTTTTTTCAAGCATTAATAAAGAATCAAGAATAACTTCATCTGATGCATTTTTACTTGCCTTTCAAACAACTTCCATATTACCAAAACAACTGCTTCTGGAACCCAGATTTGCTGTAGCCTACAACTTAAGGAAAAGAATATATGCTTTTCTATTCAGGATGTGTTTAGAGATGCTCTGATAAACAAAACCTGAACCAGTCCAGCCTGATACGGTTATAGTGCTTGTTTGGATGTAAAATGACATTTAAACTGAACTGAAAAACATTTGCTAATAGCTAAAAAGCTTTGCCAATATAACTTAGTTTAAGAGCTACATCTTGGCATCTTGTTGGGAGCAAAATACCTATGAATGGAGAACAGTTGTTTCTGGTTTTTACTTTTGTTTTTGTTTTAGGAGAGCAGGAGAAAGAAAGAGGATAGAAGACAACTAGGACTTTGGGACTTTGAAAGCTAGGATGTCAGCACTCACTCACCCACCACATAAATATAGCTGATATATATCACTTTAACTTTGTAGTAGTATATATTGACACTTCTTTTTGATATTACATGTAAATGTCTTATACAATGAAAAATACTCAAGAGTAGAAGATAACAAAGGAGAAAATAGAGAAGGAATTCTTAAACCAGCGATTATTTAAGGGTAAACTGACATATAAATGTGAAATTAAACTTGAACCACTTTTCAATCTAATTACCGATACAAAGAAATGGGAAGGTATTGACCTCTAGGCTTCAGAAAGCTTGGGTAAAATCATTACAAATCTATCAGCTCTACCATCAGAATAAACCCAGAATCTAAACACTTAATCGTTTTCACTGCTGCCACCCTCGTCTGAGTCACCAGTGTCTGGTAACTTCTGAAATAACCCCCAAACTGGTATCCCTGAGTCGACTCTTCCCTGCCTTCCTCCTCCAAAAGAAATCAAAATGATCCTTTTAAAACTTAAAGTTGAATCATGTCACTCTTTGGCTGAAAGCCCACCCATGAGAAATTAAGTAGCCTTTTTGAATTAGAAGCAGAAGAGGTGTTAATTAAAAGAGTAAGTAGCACCTACATTCTAAAGAGCAGCTCAATCTGTACTAGAACAGGTGCAGCCAGAAATCATGAAAATGGTCTGACAAAGTCACAAGCTAAGGACAAAATAAATAAAATACATATTAAGAGAAACAGGAGTTTATAGAGTTCTAGAAGTATCAATTTTCTCCACTGCACATAGTTTTTTGCTCCATTTAAGGTACTGAGGTTAGCAAGTGGGAAGTGAAATTAACCTATCATCTAAGTAAATATTTATTTTATTTACAAATGCATGGTTAAATATACTCAGTAGCCTACCCTGCCTCTCTTGGCTATTCTTAACTGACATGACAGGACTTCTCTGTGTTTATACACTAATCACCATTAATTAATGGACAATCTACCCCACAGCCCCCAGGTCCCCACCATACCACCCAAGCTCAAGGGCTACTTGAACAAAGTAACAATTCACTAAGAAAAAAAATTCTCAGCAAGAATATCATCTCACACTTGAGACAAAATATCTTCGTTATCAGAGATGCCACCATTACAATTAATTCATTAGTTTAAAAAATAATAAGGCTATCCTAGAGCATTTGCTTTTTTTGGAAGATAAAGAAATTAAATGGAAGAGAAATTACCAATATCCATCGAGAAATAAACACTATTAATATCGTATGTTAGTTTTGTATCTTGCTTTCCCCATGGAACATGACATGGGCATTTTCCTATTGCATTAAAAATTTCGGAGACAAAAAACAACAACAAACCCCCTCGCAGCTTCCCATCTCTCTGAATAAAAGCCGAAGTCCTTAGAATGGCCATAACTACACAATCTGACTCCACCCTTACGTCTGTGAGCTCACCTTCAGTACCACCCAGGCCCCCACTATGCTCCAGCCACAACCACTAACCCACTGATGCTTTCACAAGCCAGGCAGTTCACTAGATCACTGCCTTCCACTGGCTCTTTCCTCTGTCTGGTATGTTCTTCCAGATATCCATATTGCTTGCTCTCTCACCTCTTTCTAATCTTTGTCCCAATATCACCCACACTTTACCTTCCCTCTCCCTGCTTTATTTTTCTCCATTGAACTTACATACTTCCTAATATATATAGTATATAATTACTTATGCTTAAATATTTGTTGTTCAATCTCCCACAGTGGAATGTGACACAGGACAGGGATCTTTATTTTTTGTTTAGTCAGTAGCCTCCCCAGGGATGCCACACTTATGATAGTTCTTAAATGATTGGTGTTGTTCTTAGTGATAGAAGGTCAGACGTGGAGTTGTAAAAGCCCTTTCCTTCTCCTTGAGAAGTGGTGGATGTCTCTGCTTCCTATTGACTGGGGCTCAGTCCGGACTGGAGGATAGACATGAGATAAGTGTTCTGTGTTCTGCCCTCAAAAACAAACAAAACAAAAAAGAAACTGAATGTCTTTTTAACTGTTTTACACTTGAAATTCTCATCTTCCTTTAAATCACAAGGATAATCTGTTGACCCATACAACAGCTCCAAGCTATTATTATCCCCAATTGAGAGAGAAAGAAAGAGGCTGTAGAGTTTATTGAAGCCCTAAGTGGTAGAACCAGGACTAGTAAACCATGTTATTGGATTTCCTCTTCTATACAGTCACAATGAACTGCAGCCACATCTCAGATGACAGTAAATTAGCAAGTAGACGGGAGACTCGTTCTCCACCACTTAAGAAAGGCTTTTACACTGCGTAATTAGCTTCTGAATAATGATACAAGAATGACTACCTTTTCCATCAGAATGCTTTCAGCAAGTCTTAGTCTTTCTTTCATTTCTGTCATTTGCTGCCTTTGTTTTGGTTCACTGTGCAGGTGCTTAGCCCGAATCTTCATTTTACTTAATTTTACCTTATACTATAAACCCTACAGTTGCATCCCAGGGTCCAGAAAGCATTCACACCTTATCCATTTGATTCAACCTCAAAACAACCATAGTTGAGGTAAGAGCAGGTGGGTGTATCTTCACTTTAGAAAGAAGAATGACCTAACTTCTTGGTAATCCTCAAAGCAGGACACAAACACAGATCATTTAAGTACAAACCCAAAGTTCTTAACTTGCTGGAAGTGCATTCACTCTTTTTGTTTCCTGGAGGGCACAATTATGTAACGGGAAGAAAAATTATCTAAATTATTATTACTGAAAATGTCTTCTAGAAATATAAACCTCACTTTTGCACTCCACTTCCATCTCCTGGCAATTATTCTACCAGCGTCGCTCACAAGCACTGACTCTTTGGAAGTTCCTCCCCACTCCTTCCCTGTTGTCTCTACAGCCTCATCACCCTCCTGTTTCCGAGCCTCTGCTGCTGCTCCCTCTCTGCCATCCTCTATCTCAGTGGCATTTTGCCCGATTCCAGGTCCAGAGTTAACATCACCTCCCCTTTAGTCACACTAGTAAAAGTGCTTTCTTTTATCCCCTCAATAACCATACGCTGCCCAATTCTGAAAAGCTCTCTTCCTTCTTTTTAGAATTGTATGAGCTTCCTGAGAGCAGGATGTATCATTTCATACTATCCAACATATATCACAGCATAACACTTGTAACAGTCCGTTTTACACTGTAGGCAAGCAATAGATAAAGAATGAACCATAAACTCAAAAGATACCTTCAGGTAGATTATTAGGGAAGGTAGTGGCAGGAAGCATCTGCTTGCCTCTCTTCACCACTCAGCTTCAGTACTCTTGGCCTTTCCCCAGTTCTCCAATTCTCTTACCACTTATATGTCACGCACATACAGGATGGCATGAGATACGGCTCTCTGGTTCCATCAACAAGGGCAAATGCTAAATTCATCAACCACACATTACTTCAAGATTCCATTATACTGTAAATGGATATATAAACAATTGCTCTTTCGCCATGTACAGTTTTTGATGCAGTAAACTATTTTTCATTTAGCTGGACACTTCTTACATTTACCCATTACAAAGGGCTTCATTTTGTTTAATATGTATATTTTCTCCTGCATGTCTATTTGATAGGCCTATTATCTGACCCACTTTATTTGAATGGGGAGGATAATAAATGTCCTTTGAAAAAAAAGGAAGTTATTTTTCATCCAAGAAGCTTAAAAATCTGTTTTGGGGGGAGTATGCAGCATACTGACATATAGTTTGGGGTTAAGTTTGATAAATGGAATAAATCTTATTTAAAAATCATTTCGTGACATAAATTATTGAGGACTTATATATATATATAATACATATATATTATATATATATATATTTTTGTGTGTGTGTGTGTGTGTGTGTGTGTGTGTGTGTGGTACGCGGGCCTCTCACTGTTGTGGCCTCTCGCGTTGCGGAGCACAGGCTCCGGACACGCAGGCTCAGCAGCCATGGCTCACGGGCCCAGCTGCTCCGTGGCATGTGGCATCTTCCCAGACAGGGGCACGAACCTGTGTCCCCTGCATCGGCAGGCGGACTCTCAACCACTGCACCACCAGGGAAGCCCCAGGACTTTATAATTTTAAAAGGACTTAGGAATCTTTTAAAATTTAAGAGCCAAACATGTTCTATGAATATGAAACTTATTTGGGGATATATTTTTGTATATTGGAAATTATATATTCATATATATTTTTTAAAGAAAAATTAGTGGTTTATTCTTTAATCAAAATTAATTATGGCTTTCATTCTTTTTCTTTTGTTTTTCTGAATCCACAACTTTAAAAAGTGTGCAACAGATTTAACCCTCTGAAAGTTAGTCAATGCCTTGACTAACATCTTACAATCTATTATAACCATCATTTATACTTGGTTTTGCTTTGATTTCATCCTAAATTTAGTTTCCATTTTAATAAGATTGGAGGTTTTGAAGATTCAATGAACCTATAAATTTTACTTTATATTAAAGAAAATAATTATCATTAAAATTGTTCCACCAGGACTGGAGTTTTTGTATTGTTTATTAATTTATCCCAGCACCTAGAATAGTGCCTGGTATACAGGGAGTGCTCAACAAATCCTAACACCTGCACTTTACACCCTTGGAGAGGTGGAAGGTCAGGAGAGCCTAGGAGAGCCAGGTACTATGCTAAGCAATTTACATACACCATCTCCTTTAACTATCACAAACATTCTTTGTTGTAGGTACTATTGCCCCTATTTTACAGATGAGGAGACAGAGGCATTAAGAAGTGAAGGTGTTCAAAAAGAAGTTGAGATGTTCATTCAAGATAACAGAGCTAGTAAATTGCAGAGGCAGGATCAAACCCGTAGTTTGTCTGACTGCAAATTCTAGCCTCTTAAAGTTGCCATGTTGCTTTCCTTCACCCAAAAGCATAACAACTAGGAGGAGCATCAAATACTTCTCCATCCCCACAGAGTGTAACAATACTGAGACTGACTTGTTACCATGTCATATCCTAGTATCACGAGCCGGTTTCAGTTTTTAAGAGGGTGGGGTTCTCCGACCTTGAACATCAAAATCCATCTGGGAAGGAGAAGAGACTTCAGGCAAGGGTAACGTGTAACCTGCAGTTAGAATAGGTGAGAGGCTTGGAAATGAGAGCAGGACCCTTGGCCACTGGTTTACGTCAATGTGAACGTGTGATATTTGACTCCACAGGAAGCAGGCCAATACCATGTATCTGGCCGGCTGCTTCTCACTTGCATTGAGGGTCCTCCAAGATACTGGAACAGGACCTACCAGAACCTCAAAAAGTCCATTCATCAACAGATAATATCTAACAAAAATGTACGGTGTCTCACCTAGGCGCTAGGCACTGGTCTGAGGGTTGGATACAGAGAGATAAAGATATGAAATGAATAAGCTCTGGGGATCTAATGTACAGCATGGTGACTATATATGGATAATAATACTGTCTTGTATACTTGAAGTTTGCTAACACAGTACATCTCATCACACACACACATACACACACAAAAGGTAACTATGTGAGGTGATGGATATGCTGACTAACTTGATAGTGGTAATCATTTCATAACGTATGCATATATCAAATCCAATCACATCGTACACCTTAAACATATATAATTTTATTTGTCAAGTATACCTCAATAAAGCTGAGGGGAAAAAGAAAACAAAGTTTCAGGCCTCAGAGAGTTCAAAATAATCCTGAATGTGTATGCATGCTTGTTTATCTTAAAATAAGGTTGCAAGGTTCTTTATGTAGTATTAAATCATTATGACGAGTGTGATTATCATTTAGTGCTCACTGTTGCCAACATCTACGCTAATACTTTTACTATCCACATTTTACAGGAAAACTGAGTTTTAGAGATATCAGGTGATGGCTTAGGTTCCCTCAGCAAACAGTGGCAAATCCATGCATCTCAGGCCTCTTCGATAACAAAAAGTCCCTAACCCATCAGGGAAGAGAAGGTTCTTTCAGTAGAGGGTTCACAGAAGAACTGACAATGAAATATATCTTTGAGCCTATTTCTGATATGTAGTGTTGTCTGGATTGCTTCCTCATCCTAGCCTCAGTTTAACATGGACTGCTTGAGTCTAAAAACAAATTAGGTGCGTGAATTTCCTCCTCTTTTTTCAGAAACTAGTTTCCTTCCATTTAGCGAATGTAAATAGTGCTTTGCTCTATCACATTGCTCAACGATAGCTTATTCTTAATAGTGTCCACTTTTCCTTGCTTGTGCCTTAAAGGTTCCCAGTAATTACCTATCAGCTGTTTATACACACGGCCCTAGAGGCTGGTTTGGTCTTCTATTTGTTACATTAGGAAAATTGTATGGTACAGTAACATGAGTGACAGCACCAGTATGCCTTCATAATATGATTAGGTTATGCAGAGCAGGAGTTTCTCCTTCCTTCTGAAATTATTTTTCTTTTATTTTGAAATTATTTTTCTTTTTCATGGCATTTAGAACCCAAGCAGCATCATTCCTTCTCCAAATGCATCATCTGAAGGCCACCCCAGAGACTTTATATTAATTAAAAAATGAATTGCTTGACATGCAAACACCAGTAGCTGCCTCTCCCCAGGCAGGCCTGTTATTATATTTATGACGTGCTTCCTGAAGCCTTCTTAGACTTGCAGAGACTAGAAAATGAACTGTTTCGTCTGTCCATCACTGCAATTCCTCCTAATTGTTATTTGTATTATTCCTTAAGGCTTCCACTCCCTACAGATTCTGTGACAGTACTGATATTATAATGTACGTAGCAAATATTTTTCAGGAGTCTGAGGGTGCCATGTATAAAGTCTATTTCAATTCCTCCCAACAGGCGCTGAAATGCTACAAACTATACAGAATGTCCTTACCACAGCTTGCGTAAGTTAGAAAAGTATATCATCTGCAAGGAAAAGCTGCTGGTTCTATTTTGCCTTCATTATTTTGAACACTACACCTGCCCTGCTATATTCAGGGTTAGATTTTTGCATAGGCAGTTAGTTAGTGGCCACCTACACAGTGTGTTTTGAGACACACAGAAATGATCATCTTGTTACAAACATATCCCCATTAGGTACCCAATGTTCCACTTTCCTGTCTTCAAATTCTAGCTAGAAGTATGAATGGTTAAAATATCAAGAGAATGAAGGAACGTCCATAGAGAATTCCTACAAGATAAGTCTACTACTTCTCCAATTAATATAGTAGAAGGGTTTGGGGTACTGGATAGAAACTTTTGATTCTTTCATTTTTGAAGCAGTGAAAATTTTGATCAAGGAAATTTCTATGTGGGAGAGCAAATTTCAACCTAATTTTAGCTGATGGGGCAAGATGAGGACACTGGCATGGAAGGTTTAGATCCAGGACTTCCCAACTTTACAGAGGATCCAACTCTTCTAGAGACTGTAAAATCACTGATCCTTGGACATCATCCCCAGTCATCCTCACTCAGTAGATGAGGGGTAGGCATCTGGAAAACCTTGTTTTTTAGCAAACACCCAGGTGATTCTGATAGATCATTCTGGTCCATGAACCACTCCATGATAAATGGTGCTAAGGGATAATAAACCAAGATACAGGTGATGGAGGCCAGAAGGCAAAGACAAGTCTAGGATACCTTTACTTGCTTTGTACTGTTTTCCAGGGCTAGTCTTGCTAACACGCTCTTTGACTTAAACTGGCCACCCTGTATTCTTGGTCACTGAAACACCATCCATATACCGTATTTTTTCATATCTCTAAAATACTTTTTTCCTAGATAATCACTTGCTCCTTTCCAACTTTTCAGTTTGTTCTCTTATCTCTCTGTCTTTTAGATTCCTGCATCTTGAGAGGATTTCTGATTCTTTCAGTTAAATGAATCTTTGTGCTCTCTTTTGTGCTTCTTAGAAATTGATTTTTTTGTTCAATTTTTAGCTCAGTTACCTCTACTGTTTTTAGAGGCACTGAACTCCTCTCCATGATCTCTGGTAAGAAACTGCCTATTCCAACCCTGAGGTTATGGGGTCTTTACAGTGAAGGGTAAGAGTTTAACATAAACAGTCAAATCCAGATAAATAAAAAATGAAAGAAAACTAAAAAACCCATGTGTTTGACAATATCTTAGCTTAGAATTACCTTTCTAATTCTCCTTTGCTTGGGCTAATTTCACAATTAGTTGCATTCCTTTAGGACATATGACAATTGGTGCATTAAAGTGATCCTGCCTCATTCTGGGTTCTGGAAAAAGTTAATATGGAATTTTCAAATGCATATGCATAATTCACATACATATAACCCACACTCACAATCTATATATATCACAATATGCACTCTACTGACTATTTCATTCTTATAACGGTATGTTCTGTATCCAAAAATATAACTCTGAGTTTAAAGATTTAAGAATATTTCTATTATTTTAACTCTTCTTATTTTGATGGGTTGGAAATATCTAGCACCTGTCTCCCAATAGCTGAAATCCTGCTTGCTGAATCTATACATTTAAAAGTCTCAATGACAGTGATCTCTGGGAGAAATCGCCATTTAGAAGCTGAAAATGTTTTTTTGTTCATTTGTGTTATTAAGTCACCCTTTAATAAAGAAGTATTTAAGGATCTCCTATTATGGGTCTAGGCACTGTGCTCAGAGGGTAGGAATGCAATGGTGAATGAAAACAGATTCTCTTGGAACTTACAAACTATTATGGCAGAGAGATGACAAATATACAGTTACACAAAGCAATTATTTAAATAACTGTTAAATGCTAAAGGAATCTTGAAATTCACTAAAAATACCATTTACATTTTATATTTTCCAATCAGAATACATCTCTTCTCTCTCTTAAAAAAGAAAATAATTTTAATACAAACTAAAGAATAGCATGCTTCCCTTTTCAGAGAAACTTGCATAAGCCATTGAGCCAAAAATATGTATCCCAAATCTCTAGCTTGGAGTTGAACTCTTGACAATTCAAAGCTTACGAAATTCTATAATAAAGTGTGTGTGAAGGGGATAGATGGAAAGGCACTGGGATTTAATTATCTTCCTTGGTGGTAAAAACACTCTAATTTTGGCCCCCGAATTACCATATGGAACCAGAGGCAAAGCACTTGATTCTTTTGAAAGATTTAACAGGAAAGTGTCTGTATATAATTACGACTTGCACAATCTCCTTCACTGTCTGGGCACAGAGAAGCTAGCCATCTCATCTCAACCAGAAACTGTCTTGAGTTTAGAAACCAAATCATATACTTTGACATTCCCTTGAAGCTGAGATAAAGCTTTAGGTTCACATAATAGGAAATGAGTTGATATTCCTTACAAAAAACTGAAACTGTAAGGTATATTTTAGTTTTGTTTTGCAATAAAAATAGCCCAATGTTATCACCCCTTGTGCAGAACAATAATTCTTAATAAAAGACAAAGAGATGTTTATCTTTCAAATAGAAACTCATGTAATTTTTGATTCTTTTACGTATAAGCTTTTTGAAGAGAAAAAACAAATCATGTTAACCTTTACAGCATCAAAAAAGTGATAAACTGAAAGTATAATTAACTTTGTTCTTTTAACATAACATGGTTGCTTTGATAGATCCTAGCTTACTAGCATCTCCACAGGCCACTTTCTTTCTCAATATGCACAGATGAATAAAGAGATTAAACAATTTTTGTGACCTACAATAAGGTCAAACTTTAATTATTATGCTAATTTCATGCATTAAATTCAATAGGTTTACTACTTTCCTGCTAGTTAATAAAACAGACTTTAAAGCATTATCTGTGATATAAGGAGGGGGCCCTCCCATACCTTAAAATACTCTGAATAGATGTGAAGGTCAGTAGAAAGGATTTCTCTCTTGTTATTGATTCCCAATCCTCTAACTGACAAATCCCAGTTAGAACTAATTTATTTAGTTGCAGTTACATCTCAACTGTCTACATTTTATTATTGAAGGAACCATTTCCAGTAATTAACTGAATGTCCTCCCTCTTTTAAAAAACAGCTTCCTGAGATACAGTTGACATTCAGCAAACTCTACACATTAAAAACGTATAATTTCACAAGTTTTGATATATGTATACACCCATGAAACTATCATAGTTAAGATGGTGAACGTACTCATCACCCCGTAAGTTTTCTTGTTACAAAGGTGTAACCCCTTCTACTCATCCTCTGGGCACCAGGCAACCACTGATCTGCTTTCTGTCACTATATATTAGCTACATTTTCTAGAATTTAATGTAATTGGGATAATATAGTATATAGTTTTGTGGTTTTTTTTAATCTGGTTTTTGTCACTATGATGGTTAATTTTATGTGTCAACTTGACTGGGCTAAGGGATGCCTAGATAGCTGGTACAATTTTATTTCTGGGTGTGTCTGTGAGGGTGTTTCCAGAGAGATTAGCATTTGAACCCACAGACTGGGTAAAGAAGACCTACCCTCACCAGTGCGAGTGGACATCATTCTTTGAGGACTTCAAACAGAACAAAAAGGCAGAGGAAGGGTGAATTCTCTCTCTTCTTGAGCTAGTACATCCGTCTTCCCCTGCCCTTAGACATTGGAGCTCCTGGTCCCCAGGCCTTCAGACTCAGACTGAATTATACCACCAGCTTTCCTGGTTCTCCAACTTGCAGATGGCAGACAGTGACATATCTTAGTCTCTATAATTGTCAGCCATTCCCATAATAAATCGTCTCATATATCTGTATCTGTACCTATAACTATATCTACATCTATATCTATATACTATTGGTTCTTTTTCTCTGGTGAACACTGACTAATACAGTCACTTGGTATAATTATTTTGAGATTCATCCATGTTATTATGTGTACCAAAAGTCAATTCCTTTTTAATACTACTCAGCCATAAAAAAGAATGAAATATGCCATTTGTAGCAACACGGATACAACTAGAGATTATCATACTAAGTGAAGTAAGTCAGAAAGAGAAAGACAAATACCATATGATATCACTCATACGTGGAATCTAAAATATGACACAAATGAATCTATCTATGAAACAGATACAGAATCACAGACATAGAGAACAGACTGGTGGTTGCCAAGGGGGAGGCAGCTGGGGGAGGGATGGAGTGGCAGGTTGGGATTAGCAGATGTAAGCTATTATATATAGAATGGATAAACAACAAGGTCCTACTGTATAGCACAGGGAACTATATTCCATATCCTATGATAAATCATAATGGAAAAGAGTATTAAAAAAAGAATATATGTATAACTGAATCACTTTGCTGTACAGCAGAAATTAACACAAATTTGTAAATCAACTATACTTCAATAAAAAATAAATAAAATGAAAAAGTCAATTCCTTTTTATTGCTTAGTACTATTTCATTATTTGGATATATCCCAATTTGTTTATCCATCCACTTGTTGAAAGACATTTTGGCTGTTTCGAGTTTTTGTCTCTTACAATTAAAATGGCTATGAACATTCAAACACAAGCGTTGCCCTAAGGTAACCTTTCATTTCTCTTGAAAAAATACTGGGGAGTGGAGTGGCTGGATTATATGGTATGTATACGTTTAACTTTTTAAGAATCTGCCAAACAATTTTCCAAAGTGGTTGCACCATTTTACATTCTCAGCAGCAGTGTGTGAGAGTTCCATTTCTTCCATGCCCTTGCCAACACTTGGTAGTGACATGATAATATATGCCTTATCTGCTTCACTGGAATAAATTATGATACTGAGGTTGTTTCCAAGGCTGATATTTTACTTTGAAATTATGTTTGCATCTTAGAAACTTATACAGGTTTCCTCTGTTATCTGAAAGTATAGCATTCCTATGAAAACTCTCCTAAGTAGAAATGGTGTAAAGTGAAGAGGCTATCACCTTAGGACACATCTGGCTCACGGATGCACAAAATAAAAAGAGATAAAGCACAGATGCTCACAGACACAGTTCAAAGCTATGGCTTCTTGATGCTGAGATGCTGAGTGTAGTTCCCAGGGAGGAAGCTTGGCCAGTGCCACTCTCCCTGCTAGGGACGCCCTTGCCTCTATATCAGTTCACTGAAAAACAAACGCTGGACACTATTTTCTCTTTTTGTCTTTTCTTGTAAAAGCGAGAATCCTCTTTAGATTTTTTTCAGGTAGCAAAAGCATGTACTAATGTAGGTCTTTCCTACATGTGAAATGGTATAAAGCAAACCTTCAAAAAGTGGGGGATACCTGTACTTCTTTTTTTCTCTTTGCATTACTTTTGAATAAATCTTATTTTCCAATCAGGAAAAAAGATGCCAATTAGGGAACCTTGAGTTTATTAGGGCTAAGGTCATTTATTTGGAAAGACAAAAAGGTGAAGCAGATTATTAATTTTGCAAACATTTTATATATATACAAAATTAAAAATAAAGGTCATAAATGACAGAAATAAGTAGCACACCCATAGATAAAAAAATTAAAAGCTATATCATTCAGAATGGATTATTCAACTTAAAGAATAATCAGAACTGCTTCAAGTATCAGTGGTAATAGTTGCTGTAATATTTTATTTTATTTTATTTTTTTTATTTTATTTATTTTTTTTTTTTTTTAATGCGTTACGCGGGCCTCTCACTGTTGTGGCCTCTCCCGTTGCGGAGGACAGGCTCCGGACGCGCAGGCTCAGCGGCCATGGCTCACGGGCCCAGCCGCTCCGCGGCATGTGGGATCCTCCCAGACCGGGGCACGAACCCGTGTCCCCTGCATCGGCAGGCGGACTCTCAACCACTGCGCCACCAGGGAAGCCCTGCTGTAATATTTTAGATCTACTGACCCAGCATCCTAGGCCAAACAAGGCAAATGGTATCCAAGTTCCAGAGAGCATAAGACAATAATTTTTATTTATTTATTTTGTGTGTGTGTGTGTGTGTCCGTGTGTGTGTGTGTGTGTGTGTGTGTGTGTGTGTGTGAAGAGCATTTAACAAACTTAGAGATTCTAGGTTTAGAAAGTATGTGGGTGGCATGGTGAGGGTATATAAAAGAGAAGGTTATGTCGCTAGTGTAGAATGACCTCATTTTGTTTTCAAGTAGCTAATGAAAAAACAAAATTTATTTGTTTTATGTTAATGTGATTTGCTTTTTTTAACATAATATTCCTTCATTCTTCAAAAGTAATTGGACTTCATTCAATACTCTGTAACGGCCTATAGGGGAAAATAATCTAAAAAAGAGTGGATATAAGTATATGTATAACAGATTCACTTTGCTATACACCTAAAACTAACACAACATTGTAAATTAACTATACCCCGATAAATTTTTTTTTAAAAAAAGCAATTAGGATATTTTAACCATTTATAAATTTGTGCTTTTATTCTAAAGACAAAAACAAAAAACAAACAAAAAACTATATATGCGAAATACAGAGAAGTCCAGAAAGAATTAACACAAGTTATCTCCTTTTTGGAGATTTAACTCTGTCAAGTAAACAGCACTTTTCTATTTCTGATGATGCATCTTAATTGCATGTTATCAACATGGTTTCCTATTTACCAGGGATAATTTCATAATTGCCATCTTCAGAGACGCAAAATAACAGAGGGCTTCTTCTATCAACATTTAGTAAAATGTTACAAATAGCACTGGGTGAATGAAGGGCTTCAAATTATTGGAAGGACATAATATTGGTTATACATGTTCACAGAATAAGAAATATATTTTTAGTTTCTTTCAATTGGCATGTATAACCAATATTATGTCCTTCAATTGGCATGAAATAAACTGCATTCTGCAAGCACTGATACATTCATAGGGCTGGTGGCTATTTTGCTAATTCATAAGAATGAGGACAGAATGTCATATAAATGGGATAACCAAAAGAAGTACACTGAGGTACGTCTAATCTGAGCTCTGAATTTTCCCCTCATATTCATCCTGCATTGCTCAGCTCAAATTCTAACATGGCTGAGAATATTTCCTTGTTACATCTGGTTATAAATGATATTTTCCTTCTTTAAAACACTGTATTTCTTCTAATCTTCTCCATGTATATGTCTCTAGTGTCATCCCAATCTAGCCTTATATTCCTAGCTATTACTGCATCTCTGTATAACTTATCTGTACCACTACACTAAAAGTTCCCAGAGTTCTGAAACCATATTCTAAAGTTAGTTATGTTCCATTCAAAATGTTTACTATCATCTTTGTCATTATTTATACAAAAATTTTCAGAGAAAACATAGTTTTCAGAAAATTTTTACATTTTATATAGTCTCTGGTATAACAAAATGCCTTGAACCAAGTAAGAATATGTTATTCATCTAATGACAGTTTATCCTTGAGTAGTAAGATGTCTTTTAGGAAAAAATGGGAACTGCAAAGAATTGCAGATGGGATTTTAGTCCTGGTAGTCAACACAGTGTCTAACATCTCAATTTCCCTCTTCTTTCAACTGAGGGCTCTGTTTACTGCTATCTGGGGCCATATTTGATTTGTCAATTCACTGTCTTGGTGTTTTCATGGAGCACCCATTATAAGCTATGCAGGACAATAAAACAGGAAAGCAGAGTGATTGCCTCAAGCACTCCCTTGCTTAATCAGTGCTCTTTTGTTTTGAGCTTAAGTGAAAGGTTCAAAGGACTTGAAAAATAGACTCAATGTGTGGACAATTTTTATTTGCTTGTTTACAATCTACAAACTTATTAAACGACTAGGATATTCTCAAGTCAACTAGTAGTATCTCCAGAAATTAAGACAAAAGGAGTAACTACATAGCATGCATTGGGGAGGAGGAAATGTATTGCCTACAGGATTTGAGAAGAAATATTGCCCCGAAGTGACCTTGTACAATTAATTAGTGCAGTGAGCTGGGTAGTATTGAAATCATAGCTGTGCTATGATATCACTACCTCTGTCCTGGAGCAGCCAGGTAAACCAGGGGCAAGCAGCTTCCTATTTACTTCAACGTACCATTCAAACATCATCATTTTCTTGGGCATCATGATATGAAAAAGGTTGGAAAGCACAGAGAGCCCTGAGAGCCTACGGATTTATCATCATCCCGGCCACAGGACATGCTTATCATTGGCTTCATGCTTTAGAATTATATCAGCATGAAACAGAGATTTCCGGCAGGAATTTCATAATGAAGAGTTTTCTCTGGAGTGAGAGAAAGGAAGGAGGAGGTAAACAGGAGAAAGGTCAGATAAAAAAATATTTGGGGGCTTCCCTGGTGGCACAGTGGTTGGGAGTCCACCTGCCGATGCAGCGGACATGGGATCATGCCCCGGTCCAGGAAGATCCCACATGCCGTGGAGCGGCTGGGCCCGTGAGCCATGGCCACTGAGCCTGCGCATCCGGAGCCTGTGCTCCGCAACGGGAGAGGCCACAACAGTGAGAGGCCTGCGTACCGCAAAAAAATAAAATAAAATAAAATAAAATTTGGGTCTTGGGGAAGGACTCATATACTGATGCTCTTGTCCACAAATTAAAATAAAATTGGTTCCATGTGCTTCCCTACAGTTATTGCTGGAAAGGCAAAGACAGAAAAAGAAGGGACAGTTCCCATGCTGGGAATGCTGACTCTCACTGAGAGGCCATGATACATTCAAACATATGGGCACTGTTGCATGCAGGAAGTGCAAGCTGAGTTTTTCAGTGTAGAAATAGAGATTGCTGAGGACTGTGCTGGTCTGGGGATGCAAGGCCTCCAGGTGATTGATGTAACAGGGTGCATGGGAACTGAGGAGAAGGGAAGTTATGTAGGAAAATAGGAGGGAGGGAGTGGTGACCATCAGGAAATACGAGTGTGGGCCAGCTGGTCTGGATAAAGGGCTCACCCAGAGAAATATCAAGAGATAGGTTTCGTGAACTAAGCTGGTGAGCACCTAAAAGACAGATCTAGTCTTACTCTCTGTGCCCTAATGACAGCCATGGGATCAGGAACATGGCAGAGCTTAGATATTTATTAAATGAAGTAGTGATGAGATATTTGAAATTTTTGCAAGATTAGGGAGATTAAACCTTATCTTGTTTAAGGCTGTGAAAAATCCCTGAAAGATTTAAGATTAATTTTTTTTCTGAAATCATTGTTATGATAGAAATAAAGAGCAATATCAAAAATAGAAACAGAAATCAAATATACCAGCACCACTTATTGAAGAGGCTATCTTTTCTCCATTGTATATTCTTGCCTCCTTTATCAAAGATAAAGTGACCATATGTGTGTGGGTTTATCTCTGGGCTTTCTATCCTGTTCCATTGATCTATATTTCTGTTTTTGTGCCAGTACCATACTGTCTTGATTGCTGTAGCTTTGTAGTATAGTTGGAAGCCAGGGAGCCTGATTCCTCCAGCTCTACTTTTCTTTCTCAAGATTGCTTTGGCTATTTGGGGTCATTTGTGTTTCCATACAAATTGTGAAATTTTTTGTTCTAGTTCTGTGAAAAACGTCATTGGTAGCTTGATAGGGATTGCATTGAATCTGTCGATTGCATTTGGGTAGTATAGTCATTTTCACAATGTTGATTCTTCCAATCCAAGAACATGATATATCTTTCCATCTGTTTGTATCATCTTTTATTTCGTTCATCAGTGCCTTATAGTTTTCTGCATACAGGTCTCCTGAGGTAGGTTTACTCCTAGGTATTTTATTCTTTTTGTTGCAATGGTAAATGGGCGTGTTTCCTTAATTTCCCTTTCAGATTTTTCATCATTAGTATATAGGACTGTAAGAGATTTCTGTGCATTAATTTTGTATCCTGCTATTTTACCAAATTCATTGATTAGCTCTAATAGTTTTCTGGTAGCATCTTTAGGATTCTCTGTGTATAGTGTCATGTCATCTGCAAACAGTGACAATTTTACTTCTTTGCCAATTTGGATTCCTTTTATTTCTTTTTCTTCTCTGACTGCTGTGGCTAAAACTTCCAAAACTATGTTGAATAATAGTGGAAAGAGTGGGCAACCTTGTCTTGTTCCTGATCTTAGTGGAAATCGTTTCAGTTTTTCACCATTGAGAACGATGTTGGCTGTGGGCTTGCCATATATGGCCTTTATTATGTTGAAGTAAGTTCATTCTATGCCTACTTTCTGGAGGGTTTTTATCATGAACAGGTGATGAATTTTGTTGAAAGCTTTTTCTGCACATATTGAGATGATCATATGCTTCATCTCCTTCAATTAGTTAAAGTGGTGCTAGGAAAACTGGACAGCTACATGTAAATGACTGAAATCAGAACACTCCCTAACACCATACACAAAAATAAAGTCAAAATGGATGAAAGACCTACATGTAAGGCCGGACACTATAAAACTCCTAGAGGAAAATATAGGCAGAATACTGTATGACATAAATCACAGCAAGATCCTTTTTGACCAACCTCCTAGAGAAATGGAAAAACAAATGTGACCTAAGGAAACCTAAAAGCTTTTGCACAGCAAAGGAAACCATAAACAAGATGAAAAGACAACCCTCAGAATGGGAGAAAATATTTGCGAACGAAGCAGCAGACAAAGGATTAATCTCCAAAACATACAAGCAGCTCATGCAGCTCAATATCAAAAAGCAACCCACCAAATCCAAAAATGGGCAGAAGACCTAAACAGACATTTCTCCAAAGACATACAGATTGCCAACAAACACATGAAAGGATGTTCAACATCACTAATTATTAGAGAAATGCAAATCAAAATTACAATGAGGTGCTTCCCTGGTGGCGCAGTGGTTGAGAGTCCACCTGCCAATGCAGGGGACATGGGTTCGTGCCCTGGTCCGGGAAGATCCCACATGCTGCGGAGCGGCTGGGCCCGTGAGCCATGGCCGCTGAGCCTGCGCGTCCGGAGCCTGTGCTCCGCAACGGGAGAGGCCACAACAGTGAGAGGCCCACGTACTACAAAAAAAAAAAACACAAAAACTACAATGAGGAATCACCTCACACTGGTCAGAATGGCCATCATCAAAAAAAATCTACAAACAATAAATGCTGGAGAGGGTGTTGAGAAAAAGGAACCCTCTTGCACTGTTGGTGGGAATGTAAATTGATACAGCCACTAAGGAGAACAGTATGGAGGTTCCTTAAAAAACTAAAAATAGAACTATCGTATGACCCAGCAATCCCACTACTGGGCATATACCCTGAGAAAACCATGATTTAAAAAGAGTCATGTACCACAATGTTCACTGCAGCTCTATTTACAATAGCCAGGAAACGGAAGCAACCTAAGTGTCCATCGACAGATGAATGGATAAAGAAGATGTGGCACATATATACAATGGACTATTACTCAGCCATAAAAAGAAACGAAATTGAGTTATTTGTAGTGAGGTGGATGGACCCAGAGACTGTCATATGGAGTGAAGTAAGTCAGGAAGAGAAAAACAAATATCGTATGCTAACACATATATGAGGAATCTGAAAAAAAACCAAATATTTCTGAAGAACCTAGGGGCAGGACAGGAATAAAGACACAGACATAGAGAATGGACTTGAGGACACGGGGAGGGAGAAGGGTAAGCGGCAACGAAGTGAAAGAGTGGCATGGACGTATATACACTACCAAATGTAAAACAGATAGCTAGTGGGAAGCAGCCGCATAGCACAAGGAGATCAGCTTGGTGTTTTGTGTCCACCTAGATGGGTGAGATAGGGAGGGTGGGAGGGAGACGCAAGAGGGAGGAGAAATGAGGATATATGTATATGTATAGCTGATTCACTTTGTTATACAGCAGAAACTAACACATCACTCTAAAGCAATTATACTCCAATAAAGATGTTAAAAAAATCAATTATCTTTTCATATGATATTTTAAAGTTGAGAGGATGCTTCCATCATCATTATTCATTGCCCTCACTTGGAGATATAGTGCAATTGTTAAATAATCACAGCTAAGAAATGTGACAATATAGCGACAGCAAGTTTCATGACAATTATTTTGGATGACAATGCCACTTGATTAAACTACTATACAATAAAGCATTTCTTCTAATAGTAATTTGTTTTTAATGTCCATCCCCTAACCATCATCAAATTTGTCTCCACAGTTTCCCAGTGTAGAATCAACGTAAATTTAATAGAGTAACCTCAGTTTACAGGTAGAGGAACAAACACAGTGATTTCACAGAAAAACACATTGGCTTGCTCTCAGTTACTTAAAAACACTACATCAACCAGACCTCAGTTTAGAACTATCTCGAAAAAGGCTGCTGCTAGTATAATTCTCAAGGCTATTTCAAAAGGGAGAGATAATGTGAACTAGAATTTTCAACACATAATTTTGTTCCACACAGATTAAAGTTTTAAGAACAACTTTATAAATCTATAGTCAGCATTGTCTTACTGTATTCGAATATTTTTAATATTTATCCTATCTTAGTGTATTTATCAAGGGAAAGCAGTAATTTTAACAAGAGCATTGCATCATAAATCTAAAGAATAAATACAGGTGTCTTCTCACTCTACTCAACTCCTAAATGTTGGTTCAAGCTGAGAAAACATCAGGCATGTTCCACAAGTTTTCTATAAAATCATGTAGGAAGCTGTTCATATTCTCTTATTAACTATTGCTTTATTGTTAAAAAAAGGCAAGTGAAAACTTTACAAGTGCTCTTCCAATTCTTTAATGCTATATATTTTTCCATTATAATATATTTTAATGATATGGGTATGGAGTTTTGTTTTTACTATAAGGTAAGGCACAATATAAAAATCACTTGATTTTTTTTTTAATTTGGAAATAATTTTAGACTTACAGAAGAACTGCAAAGATAGTACGGAGAATTACCATATGCTCTCCACTCTACTTAACATTAATATCTCATACTATCATAGGACAACTATCAAAAGAAAAGAACATTGGTTCAATATGATTAACCAAATTACAGACTTTACTTGGATTCAGTTTTTCCAATAGTATCTTTATTTTGTCCCAGAACCGAATCCAGGCTCCCACCTGGTTATGTCTTCTTAGTCACCTTAGGAGAACCAAGGACACTGGTACTCAGAGAGCATGATTAGATTGAGGTTATGAATTTTATCAAGAATATTCCAGAAGTGATATGCCCTTCTCAGTGCATTGTGTCTGGGGGGAAATGATGTTGCTGTGTCTCTCTACTGGTGGTTTTAACTTTGATGATTTGGTTCAGCTAGTGTCTGCTGTGTTTCTCCACTGTAAAAATTACTATTTTCCCTTTGCAGTTAATAAATACCCTGGGGGAGACACTTAGAGGCTATGCAAATACCCTTTTTCTCTTAAATTTTCACCCACTAATTTTAGCATCCATCCAGATCTTGTCTGCTTTAATGGTATATTTTTCGTAATTCAAAATGTATAACTGAAACATATATAAAAAGACCTGATTATTACAAAACTTAGATTTCTTTTCTTTCTTTTTTAAAATTTTTCCTGACAATGCAAACAAATCTTGGGGAAGTTCTCTTGAGCGTAAGATTTTCCAAGTTGCTACAGAAACCAAGTACTGATAGAAAAAATTAATAATACTTTATATTCTGCATATTGTATAAGAAACTTAATAGATTCTTTTAGTTTTTCATCTATGTGGCTATTTGCACAGAAAACAATGCACCATTTTTTCCACTTTTATAACTAAAATTCAGATTTTCTGGTTGCTGAATACAATAAAATGATATAATTACCTTATATTCTTTTTAATTTATGCTATATCATCAATCTTATTATTTTCAAATCATTTCTTCCTTCTGATAATATTCATTATACCAACTTTATTAAATATTCACAATGCCTTAAGTCACACAAATCATATTTTGCTTACTGCATGCACATCTTGTAACTAAATATATGTTATCGGTAGTAAGAACCTGGAGTGTAATTTGTTGTGGAAGAAAGCATCCTGGCCTTGGGGAAAAGCTTTTGTATTCCAATATGATGTTGCAATTTAAATACAAAAATAAATAACTGATGGCTAAGCGGAGCTTTGCTAATTCAACAGTATATTTTAACCATCCATATTTTTTGCTATTTTGTTAAACTAACAGAATTTAAGCTGCCAGTAAGCACATGATAACTATAGCACAATAAAACTTTGAAGAAAAATGAGAATCTTTCATCTGTTTTCGTGACAGGAAGAACCAAACTAAAACCAAAAACCAAAAACCAAAATAACCCCGACAGAATGTGCTCATTAGGATTTAAAACTCTCTTTGTGTATCTTGTATAACCCTTAAATTTTATCTGATTCTTTTTAGTTTTCAGCTTTCTATTTGAATTGTAAATACTCAACCTAGCACCTGACCTAAAATATAAAATGCATGTAGATATCAATGAGAACAAAATCTCTTTATGATGACCCATACTACTTAATGATGGATAAATTAATTTTGAAAACATTTGTAACCATAATTTGCTATAACACTGATTAACCTCCATTGACTATTCATAGCATATCATTGGAATTTAAATAATTGCTCCTTCGGACTACCACCAACTATAAGCTATACCATCAACCATTAGTAAGAAATACAATTCAAAGTTAGTCCAGCGCAAATTTCTTGTGAATCATTTTTTGTTTGTTTTTTAAATTGCAGTGTAATTACTCAAGTTAATCTAAAAAAAAATGACTTCATTAAAATGTAGCTATACTTTTGTCGTTCCACCTTGGTCTTTAATTGCTGTGGTCAAGAGGAGTCATATGCTTGTTTAACTTGATAGGTAATTTTCAACTGAACTTGAATTCCTTGAGGAAGACCACAGAATTTGTTATAGAGGTCTTAAGAAAACAAGTGTGGAAATTCAGTGTTTCAGACACCCACTCTGAAGTTTTTCTTTACCCCTCATTTCAGTTTTCTTTTGAGTAAAATGTGAATATCAATAGTTCGACTAATAGAGATTCAGCAAAAATCACTAAATGAAGCCAAAATGGTATTCAGTTGAATTTCCCAGCTGTTATGGATAAAATCCTGTACAGTTTACATGATACTTATTTAAAAACTGGTGTGATTATTATCATTTAAGTTTATTAAATAAATTTTAGCTGGTTATATTCAGTGAAACTTTTTCGTGAGGTCCCCTGAAATGGAAGATCCCTTGTGAAAAATTACTGTTAAACCAAACATGCGTTTGTGAGCATCACTATGTATTTATAATTCAAACATATCATCATATTTGCAAAACGACACATTTAGATCCCATCTAATATAATGCAACCATCGTTTGGTTATGGTTTATTAAACTGAAAAATGAACTGTTTACTTACTTGGTATTTCTTGAACCTATACATATCTGCATATGTTACAAAGTAGGCGGTAAGGGTGGGCAATGTGACTTTTGAAAGAACTTAACAAAATAAAGAGAATGACGGTAATTAAAATTGAGGGTAGTTTAGAAAGTATGCTAGTTCTTACCTCTCAGATCTGCCTATTTACTTCTGAGGTTAGATGCTTAAAAATGCAGTCTATTATAGACCAGAAGTTTTATTCTGCATGGAAATACATAACCAGAAAATTATTTTATAGAAAAAGTGATTTGTTGGAAAATACTAGCATATGCAGAAGAAGTGGTCCCATCCATTCAACATTGATTAAACACCTACTATTTATCAGGGTCTATTTTAGGTAAAGGAAGACACAGACCACCATCTCCCAAAACTGCCAGCTAGTAGAAAAGACACCAGACAGGTAAATACCTAATTATAATAATGTTAAAGAAAAGCCTTAAGAAAGATGTATACAAGATACAGTGGCATTAGAGACGAGTAAGGAACTCCTGGAGATGTGGTCTGAAAAGGAAAAGGTAGAATGGAGGGAAGGGCATTCTCTTTAGAGAACACAGCTGAATGAAAGCATACAGGTCTAAAACAGGAAGGCACTGTCAAAGAACTGCAGGTCGTCTGGATGGCTGGAGCATGAGGCAGAGTGGGGGATGGTAAAGGAAGGCACAGCAGATGACTTAGGTAGGCCGAGGCCAAACCAAGGAGGCTTTTTCTGCTCTGCCATAAAGTTTGATGTTTATTCTGAGGCCAGAGAGATATAGGAATGATTTTTTAAATTGGAATGACATAGTCACATCTGAATTTTACTAAATGTGGAAAATGGGAAAGAAGCGAAGTAGGAGTCAGGGAGGTCAGCTGGGAGGCTATAATTATGGTTCAGCCAAGGAATGACAGGTCTAGCCATAGTAGTAGCATAGAGAAAGGGGGGAGAGATCTGAGAGTATTTTGGAGGAGAGACAGCAGAATTCTGTGATCATTTATACAGGCAGATGAGAGAGAGGTAAAAGTTGAGAATGGTTTGCAGGTTTTTGGTTTGGATGAATAGGAGAAAATAAAGAAAGAGGGATATATTTTGGAGCAATGATAATGAGTTTAATTTTAGATGTGCTGAATCTGAAGTAAAAACGGCTAAGACGAAAAGACAGCCCTCAGAATGTGAGAAAATATTTGCAAACGAAGGAACTGACAAAGGATTAATCTCCAAAATATACAAGTAGCCCATGCAGCTCAATATGAAAAAAACAAACAACCCAATCCAAAAATGGGCAGAAGACCTAAACAGACATTTCTCCAAAGAAGATACACAGATTGCCAACAAACACATGAAAAGATGCTCAACATCACTAATCATCAGAGAAATGCAAATCAAAACTATAATGAGGTATCACCTCACACTGGTCAGAATGGCCATCATCAAAAAATCTACAAACAATAAATGCTGGAGAGGGTGTTGAGAAAAGGGAACCCTCTTGCACTGTTGGTGGGAATGTAAATTGGTACAGCCACTATGGAGAACAGTTTGGAGGTTCCTTAAAAAACTAAAAATAAAACTACCATATGACCCAGCAATCTCACTACTGGGCATATACTCTGAGAAAACCGTAATTCAAAAAGAGTCATGTACCACAATGTTCATTGCAGCAGTATTTACAATAGCCAGGACATGGAAGCAACCTACGTGTCCATCGACAGATGAATAGATAAAGAAGATGTGGCACATATATACAATGGACTATTACTCAGCCATAAAAAGAAATGAAATTGAGTTATTTGTAGTGAGGTGGATGGACCCAGAGTCTGTCATATAGAGTGAAGTAAGTCAGGAAGAGAAAAACAAATACATATGCTAACACATATATACGGAATCTAAGAAAAAAAAATGGTTCTGAAGAACCTAGGAGCAGGACAGGAGTAAAGACACAGATGTAGAGAATGGACTTGAGGACACAGGGAGGGGGAAGGGTAAACTGGGATGAAGTAAGAGAGTAGCACTGACACACATATACTACCAAATGTAAAATAGATAGCTAGTGGGAAGCAGCCGCATAGCACAGGGAGATCAGCTGGTACTCTGTGACCACCTAGAGGGGTGGGATAAGGAGGATGGGAGGGGGACGCAAGAGGGAGGGGATATGGAGATATACGTATGCATATAGCTGATTCACTTTGTTATACAGCAGAGACTAACACAACATTGTAAAGCAATTATATTCCAATAAAGATGTTAGAAGAAAAAAAAAAAAAGGCTAGCTGTAGGAAAAAGAAATGAAATAGCCCAGCAGTCCTATAAACCAGAAATGCTATTTTGGGAATCAATAGATTTTTAAACTGATTGGCAATACTATCTGCTTCTAACAGTCTGCTCCAATATTTTGGGCTACTAGTCAATAATAGAAACATAGACAAGAATGACTTAATTTGTTGTGTTAGACTACCACTGTTTTTGAAAAAAATAGAACTTAAATTTATGCTGTATCAGGAAATCAACTAAATTTGGCTTGTCTGTATAAGCAGCATAATTAGGAAAAAATAAGCATCTGCATTTGGTCAGTGAAGTGATGATAAACTCAAAGATTGCTTTTGGGACAACAGTGAAACACGTTAACTCAAGCTACTCTAATGCAATGTAGACAAACAATATTTATGCATCATCTCAAAAATATTTATACAGCATCTCATCATCTCATAGTTTACCAATTAAACTATGTATCACTTCTGTCATTATGGTTACTCCAGTTTAAAATTAACATGGCACAAATACACTTTAGTTGTTGAACTCAATCACACCATTCTTAAAGAAATCTGAATTTTAGGAACTATTGTCAGAGCAATAATAAAAATGAAAAGAAGTGCATTAGCTAAGAATATCCATAATTAATAAATCAAGTATGTGTTAATGACCCGTACTGTGGTTAGCTCTATCAAGGGCACCATGCAGGATAAAGAATGAATTAAGAAGCTTAAGAGCTAATCAAGAAGATAATATTCCTTAGTGAAAAAAAAAAAAAAAAATCAAAGGAAAGTACCCAAACAGAAGGAGAGACAGCTTAGTAGTAAAGAGTGTTAGGTCACAGGATGGACTGTTTGGGTTTAATTCTCAGTTCTGCTAATTACTAGCTATGTGATATTGGGCAAGTTGCCTTCTCTGAGCCTCAATTTTCTTATCTGTATAATGTGATGACATATGTGTCTACTTCATCAGTTGTTAAGAGAATTAAAAGAGATAATACATACAACATGCTTAAGGCAGTGCCATGGTCATGCTAACCATTCAGTAAATGTTAGCTCTAATGATAATAGTAATTAGTATTTTTATACCAATTCATAACCAATTGGTGAGGATAGGTAAGTGCTAAAGAGTTTCAAATAAGGGCAAGTTCAATGTGTCCTGGAGCATTTAGGCTATGTGCTGAGACTTTAAAAGCAAGATAAGCTTTGTGAGGTGAAAAGAGGAAACAAGAAGCCATTATAAGTCCCTGATACAGTTTATTCATTCACTCATTCATTCATTCATTTCAAAATTCCCTGTAAGAACACTGAAGGATTATTTGATACCTGGTGTTAAAGGCCATGACGTGGCAAATGTGACTAAACTGAGGGTTTGTTCTGGAGAGCAGTGAGATACAAATAAGCGTGGGGCCTGTCATGAGTAGCGGGGCCAAGGGTAGGACCACCATTGTTCTCATCTCAGCAGTCCTTCGCCACCCAGAAAGCATGATCGATATAATAAGCCACAGAGGGGCATGACAGCTTATGTATCTCCTTCAGTCTTTCCTGTTTGAAACACTCTTGTTAAAAAACTGTGCCTTAGAAATTGTACATTCTAGGCAGGAAAAAGCACAGGGAACAGCCTGTTTGGTACTTTCCCACAACGCTTTTTGTTCTAGCTCCCTGAAGAATCTCATGGTCAGAATTTCAAAGAGTTTTCAACAGCCAATGTATAATTGATACTCTCTTCTGGAATTTAAGTCTGACAATGTCTGTGCACAGGCTATTGAAAGACTCTGGAATAAGTTAGTTGTATTATAACTCAAGGATACAAGTCTTAGGTTGTCCTTCCTATTTCTTTACACTCCCTAAGGAACTTTACTGCATTTCAATCTCTTTTGCCAACTCAAGGTTTTTGTGTTAGCACTGAGTCGCAAGTCTATGGTTTTGACTAAATTTACTGGCCTAATTCAGTCACACAGACAATCAATTTCATTAATTCAATTGGTCTGGTGAACTTTCCACTGAATTAATTGATTATTTTTAAATCTCAACTGGCTGAGTAACTTGATTGGACTTCTGGAAATGTATTTTCTGAGCACATACAAAGGACAACTGTTTCTTTGTTAAATCCTGATATCAAAGCCACACAAATTTGCATGGAAAAAAGCCCAAAGACCAAACTGTAAGTGGACATTCCCCTTCTCAGGTCAATATTTGGAAAAGCAGATTCCCTCTCGCATATACTTCTATTCTTAAGCCCACTCTCGCTTCACGCACATGGAGTAGTCCACAAGGTTTATTATTAATATTGCCTCCAGTATTTGTACAAATCATCTTCTACTTTTAAATGCCATCTCAGGAATCATTTGGAATCATAGCTAATAAGGTATATTCTATAAGCCATATTCCTGAATATATATATACATATTTTTTTAAATTCTACCATTATCTTTAGTACTCCAAATACATTTTTTTCTTTTTAATGTCAATTGGGTAAGGGTCTGAGACATTATGAGAGCAATTTGTTTCCTTCCTCCAAACTGCTAATGACATTTATTTAAAGCATCCCATTTTCTTTTCTGTCCAATAAATCTAATTTTATCAAGTCACATTCTAAGCATTGCATCTGGTGTTTTGTTTGATAGGACAGATTTGTGGGGCAAGTTCACCAACACATTATGATCAAGCATGGCTTGGATTAATATAACATGAATACACAAGCATACATTACAATTTAAATTTTATTTCACATGCAAAAAAAGTTATTTATAGAATTTAGATGAATTTCATGGTTTGTTATTGAAAATCTTTAGAAAGTATTATATTATTCTAAATGACATCCTTGTAAAAATGCAGTGCAGCTTTCATGGAAAGTGTAAAACTTATGTAAAGGTAATTCCTTTTTGAGCAAGTATTTATTTTACACATTTTAACTAAAATCAACTGTTATGAACCTGTCTTCAACCATTCACTGACCAGCACTGGCAAATCTTGTTTTCAAGTTCTTAGCACAATTTTTTTTTTTTTTTTTTTTTTTTTTGCGGTACGCGGGCCTCTCACTGTTGTGGCCTCTCCCGTTGCGGAGCACAAGCTCCGGACACGCAGGCTCAGCGGCCGTGGTTCACGGGCCCAGTTGCTCCGCGGCATGTGGGATCTTCCTGGACCGGGGCATGAACCCGTGTCCCCTGCATCGGCAGGCGGACTCTCAACCACTGGGGAAAGTCAGGAAACAGGCAGAGGTGGGGAAATAAAGCAGGGTGATTGAGAAGAGTGAATTGGAACCTATGAGGTCCATTTCACTGGTTTTATTAGCTCCTAAAGAGATAGTGCTTAGAGTGATTCAAAGGTAATGTGTTGAGACTACGGGCCACATAGAGAAGCATCAGAAATCTGAGTGACAATTGGAGGCCCAGAGTTGGAATGGGGAATTATCTACTTGTTACAAGATAGCAGTATCACTCTGGAGCCCAGAGTTTGGTAGCTTTGGGGGGACATGCAGACACATGCTTGGTCTGAATTGGAACAGTGGCTACACTGGTATTTTCTTCTTTGCTATGCTTCACCAGCAGAAGAGTATGTAGAAGAGCAGATTCCCAAGCAGATTCCCAAGGAAGAGTGAAATAATGGGTGAATACCAAGTAGGGACTAAACACAATGCAGTGGTTTTTAAGCATGAGGGGGTAAACCTCCTCAGAGTGTGGGGCAGGGATTGAGGTCCTCCCTCACTTGAGTAAGCACATCAAGCCAGTAGACAATCAGGCTACACAGAATCAAAGAAGAAGAAGTGATGTTGTCTGTTCTTAACATAGAGGAAGAAAGAAGCAAAGGTTGAACTACATAGGCAAGGAAGAAAAGCTAAGAGTGTTTTAGCTCTTCCAGAATCAAGATTGTAGTACAGTTTCATTACTTTGAAATATTATAAACTCCTCAAATCCACTAGAGTAAAGCTTACACACCATATATCAAAGTCAACTAGAGATGATTTGGGATTCCACACTATTGACCATTGAGAATTGATGGTAGTAAGACACTGTGAAATAAATTCCTTTGTTTGACTTACTTGAGCCTCACAAAAATCAAAAAGGTAAATAAAATTATCTTCATTTTACTGATAAAACAATGTATTTGAAGAAAATACATCTTCTAAAGTTTAACTAACTTGCCCTGAGTGACACAGTTGCTAAGTATTAGAATCAGGACATTTGTTTTCTATTTAACACCCGGTCCTATAAGCTGTGTTGTCTCTAAACATCACTTCAGGAAACCCCTCAATGTGTTTTGCTGAAAATTTAATTTAGGAAATATTAATGTCACATCTATTGTTTTTCTTAAGGATACAAATTGTTCAATGAATACATAAATATAGTATTCCTGATGCCTGGATGAACTAACCTCAGGAAAAAAAATTAAAAGTACTTTCTGAATTTATTTTGATTTTCCTTTTTATCAAATATATTATCCAATCCACTCTGAGCACACTGTAGAGACCTATGAAGGATTCAGTTTTCATGTGAATTAGCTTTAAAATTTTTTAAAAAAGGTTTTAAAATAGCAGGTATGAATAAAAAATAAAATTTCAGTCAACTGGATCTTCAAGTGTCTCCACTAAGATCTGGAAGACACAAAATTTTTCCATTTTTAAAGTAACAGCCTATAGAATATTACAAAGGATATTACATAGCCTTTGTGAGATGAAAATCATTTTAGCGTAGGGAAGAAATTAGCAGATATCAAGAGTATGCTACAGGAAAAGGAATTTCCTTTTTGAGTGACTTTAGGCAAAGTTAAGTTAAAACAAAGCAAAACAAAGCAAAAAATTAAGCATGCAGTGGTCAAAAAGGATAATCTGCTGGAATTCAGAGTTATGCTATCCATTTCTCAAACTACTGGGCAACATTTTTAACAAATGACACTCTCAGCTATATCCCAGGAGAATACTGAAACATGCAGCAGGCAGCTGGTTAGCACATCTTACAGCACTTAGTGTTCCATTATTACAATAGTAACAGATCATTTTCAAAAACCAATTCCATAGTCCATCTTTACATATATCCTTGCTTCTTTATCACTGCCTATGCAAACCCAAGGGACTTATTCATCAGCCTGCAGTCAAGACATTAAAAAGCAGAGAAGCTGGTCTCAGGGCAATTGGTCTTTACATTATCTGCCACATTTTAAGTGCATGACAACAACAACATCAAAAAAAATAAAGTGTTGTTCTCTACTTTTAAAATCAGTGCCTATTTTTCCAATGTCTATGAAGCATAGAAGACTGGGTCAAATGGAAATGGAATGATCTTAACCTGTTTTAAGAAGAACAATCAGAACTAAATCTCCCAAGGAACAAAACAAGTTGTGCTCTGTGTCTTATGCTCCTATTTTGGAAGTAAGGCCAGGCATGGGGCTGAACAGGCCATGCTGCCCTGGAAGACAGGAGCAAAGGGAACTGAAATATAGTAATATATGTGGGCACAAAAGAGCACCCTGGGGCCCCAAGCCATACAGAAGCAGCCTGGAATCAAGGACCTTGACTTGGGCTCATGAGAACTAACAGGCACGTAAGCAGATTTTATGTTACAAACAGCCCAGTAAAGACTAATTAATGAGTATTCAAGAAAACAGTAAGAAAAATAATTATTAAATACAAATGACTTAACATTAATCTAGATGTAATCTTCTAGTACTAATTCATTTCAACCCTTCCCCTCTAACCCCACCAAGCCATAAAATCTTGGAGGAAAAAGCAAAATAGGAGCTTTGCTTTGTTGAATTACTGGATGGTAATAAATATTGGTACTTAGCAGCCACGCCATTTTTATAACTAATCAAAGCAAGTGGTCTGATGTTAAGTCAATGATGTTTATGTAAATTTGATTTATTAGATGTGGTCACATTAACATTATGGCTGGAAAGCAGCATAGTAATTAAAACTGTGTTCTGACACTGATTAGCTGTGTAATCTTGGGCATGGCACTTTATCTTTCCAAACCTCAAGCTGCCTCATCTATAAAATAGAGGCCGATAATAATATCAACTTACAGAGATTTTGTGAAGATCAAATGTGATAGTGTATGAAACATAAAGCACAGTTCCTGACACAGAGCTAATAAATGGTAGCTGTAAGCCATTAAATAAAAATACAAGCCCTATTAACTTGTAGGTTAGTACACAGCGACAAGGTCACAGGTTTGCATTCCCACCTAAATTAATTAATTTCCCTTTTCCATGTCCTAAAGCTGCCTGTCTAATACAGTATCTTTACCTGTGAACTGTGTGAGACCATGTGTATGGTCTGTATTAGACCCCAGTACATTACCCAGATGGAAGACAGTGACTAACATCTTTCTAGCTACAAAGAACCTTATGGTTTTTCCCAAGAAAATCTCCTAAAGCTTTAGGCCATTTACTTACAATACACAAACAATCCATCTTTAAATTGCTCTCATTCACTTATACTATCCAATCTCTCCCTACTTTTTAAAAGAAGGTAAAAATTGACTTTTAACACAAAGTGCTGATAACAGTATCAAAATTATGGTGTTCAACTTCTTGGCTTATTAAGATGAAATAAGGGAGAAGAAAATCTATTAGAATCTTCGTGCCTTGGTTGGCACATGTAACAGCACTAAACTTAGGGCATTTTTCAGCATTTAATAATGTTATAGCTTGGTGTCAGTTCAAAGGCAGAAAGGGTCAAACAAAAGCAAGTCATGGTGACGTGCAATATTGTTTCATTATCAGGAGATAACACCATCCCACTCCAATAGGCTGACATGGATTGCAATCTTCAGTAGCTAATATTTCCAAGGATCTAGCAAGAATCAGTGAAACAGTACAGGCCATGTCCTAAGGTCTAGGAACGGAACAAAATTAATCACAGTAATGTAGGAGTAATTTTAAAAGGTAAAGCTCATATACACATTTTTATCGACCTAAATAGCTGTATTAATTACAAGACTTTGAGGGGAGGGGAGTGATCTCAATACTTTATAATGAGTTTCATATATAGTAACACATTTATACACAAGTTTTACATATATATGCATATATGTCTATGTACAGATATAGTTATATAACTAAATACATACTTATTCATCAACCATAGAGGGCCTATTATGTGTGGTGTCCTTTAATAATATAGAGGAGGCAACTTTCAGTTGCTCTGTGTACACAGATCACACTTATCTTGAAGGTGCTTAGCCTGCAGTCCTAACTTCCCAGAACATAGATAATAGTCAGGAAGCAAATGAAGAAAGTATCTGAAAGCTGAAATAGCTATGGCATAATTCCTTCACAGAAGTTTATTCACTTTTGCACATGGAAGTGCTCTTTAGAACCTCCCCTGTAATCTATTAGCTCTATCTTTGATGGGATTCTAAATTTTGAGCTACTTCGCTTCCTAGTCTACAGCAAATGAGAAGCAAACTCTAACCTGGAAGTGGCTTCAATAAGCAGGCATATTGATAACAACAAGCAACCGCTCTCCTAATAAGGGAGGAGGATGAAACAATTGAATTACAAAAGATATATATAGGAATTTAGAAAGTCTAGTAGCTTAGCATGAGGGCAACAGCTTTATACACTTCAGCAGCCCCACAGGAATTACCGTATTATAGCACAGTACAGGGATTAGTGTTCATAATGATGACCCTGAGTTATCAAAAAGAGGTTCAGTTATATTAGCAGGTTCCATTCAACAAGGTAGGAATTGTGTATTGCTTTCAAAATGGTAAAATGAAACAGAAAAGTTTTGTTGCACAAAGTGGAAAACATCACTTACCTGGAAAGTTCATTTTTGCAAAACAATCTTCTCGAATAGTATCAGATAGTTACTATATGTATCCATCTATCCATCCTATGTATCTCATTTCCTGCAATTTTCTGTTCTTTAGTTTATCTAAATTACCCACTACTCCTACCACTGCAAATCTCACCAAACTATAATATAGTATACTAATTAGGACACTACATTCACACTAATGGCTGAACTATATTATTTATAATTGTATTTTCAGACCAACTCTGAAATGTGAATGATAATTTTAAAGAATTCCATAAAAATACATTCCTGATAGCTTAGGAAAAAATGAATGAGAAAATACATAGTGTTGGGTGGTTTCTGTTTTACTGTCTATAGTTGAGTTGTTTCCCAAATATCTCTTCCAGCCTGCAAGGCAGACATGAATTCACACATAGTGACAAGCCCTAAGGAACTTCATGAATCATCTAATATATGTCAATATGCAGATTATGATACACTCAGAGATGGTGTTTTGCCCACATCCCAGTTTATATCCATATTAAATTGCTAAGAAAAAACTTTGAAATCCCACTTTCTGTTTCATTTCCTCTACCTTATGTTAGACAAGAATAAATTGGCATGTGTGCTTTACATTAAATTGTAAAATTCTTGCTGTACATATTATTTTTTCATAAAGAATGTTGGGATCCACCTCCTGTTGACAAACATGAACATAACATGAATCAGAGAGTTTGAACTTTGAGTCTTAGATGAGAGTTAAACCACTAAATAATAAAGACACCAAAAATGGGAAGATACAATTGTTTTTCAAAAGACGATTTTCTAAGAATTATTGTAAATTACAAATTTTTATAAGTGGATTTAATTTTGGTTTGTTTCCTTCTTAAAGTTAAATAAAACCAGTTTTTTTTTATATTCTAGAAATGAACATCTCACTTAAACAAGCTTTATTATCATTATTATTTTAATTCACTTTCTTCCAACCTTAACTTTTAAGATACTAGCTTGGCTGTTCTTGATACTCTTTTTCACTCTTTTTTCCTTAAGTACTGCCACATACCATGATCTAGCCCATATCTTCTGCCCTTCTCTCTAAATGTTAGGCATATCACCCTGTGGGGCTGAAACCAACACACTGAGGACCGTCCAATATCCTTGTATGTCACTGTCTTCTTTACATGGTCTTTTTGGCATTTCTGTCTGGATATCCTATCCTTTCCAACTTGATGGGACCCAAATTACAATCATTTTCTATCTCACAAACTTGTTTCTTGACACCAGCTTGTGTCCATTGCTATCGTTTCAAAACTTTGAGCCATCTAATTCTCTTATTCTTTATATTCATTTAGACATGACATCTTGTCACTTTTTCTTTTGGAATATTTCTCATTTCCATTCTTTCATCTCCATTCCCAACCTCCTCCAACTAGTATAGGACCCATAAGTTCAGGCCTTTATTACCATAGCAGTCTCTGGTCTCTTTTTGCCTCAAATTCATTTTACAATTAATAGTCTTAATTTTGTTTTATACTGTCAGTATCTTATTTAAAATACTAATTGAGCAACTTGTTCCATTTTCCTACTTCTCACCTAAAAGCAGCTGCAGAAAGACCAAACTTATGGTCTTTGCATCGTTAAACCCTCACATTTCTTTTGCATTTGAAAAATCATAGCAGATTTGTTTTAACATCTCTGCATTTTCAATGTCATCATCGGGGTTACATACCTAGAATCATGCTCTGCTGTAACTCTCTTTTCTTCTACACACAAGTTTGACCAAGCCAAAGATACAGCTCCTGCTTCTAAAGACAAGTCTTGAAAGTAGACAGGCTTTCTCTAAGTATAAATTCAGGGGCTTGGAGCTACTTACTTCTCTCCCTCCCAAATTTCTTCTTCCTTTCTTTCTGATGCCTACAGTTCTACAACTAGAAATATACCCTTCTGGGTTTAAAGGTGAATCCTCATAACCTTCCACATCTCCCAGTAAAAAAATGCCAGAAGATATTTTGTATTTAAACTGGAGTTTGGAAACTGACTTGCAGAATGTTACATTTAGCCAATATAGAATAAAAAAAAAAAAAAAAAAGGAAGTGGTTGCCCACATTTACAAATATTAGGACTCAAATAAAAATTTAGATGTCCAGTTTTTCTTAAAAAATAAAAAAATCTAGTCTTACTGGGTCTTCATTCTTGTGTAATAGAGATGAAGGGGATTCCAATGGTGAGGCAGACCTTCTCTGATTCACAGACTGTACCCCTGCCTGTCATCTTACACTGAGTCAGCTTTACTCATCTACATCACCTGCCAGGCATTTGATTCTGAGACCCTTTCTTTATTTTATTGGTCATTTACACCTTATAAAGAACAATATTTGAGTTAGTTTCCTCAGGGCTGGGTTTCATAGGATCAAAATGGAGTATGAGGTGGCTGATAATTACGGAAAGGGAAAAAAGACTGGGGTGGGGAAGGGCTATTTAGAACAGACTGCCTTGGTATAGCAAAGGCAAATATGATCCATTTCACTCTTTTGCAGGGTCTTGGCCCTGCTTGCTTCTCTACTGTAAGAACTATGCCTGCAATAGAACATTCTTAGAAAAATTCAATTTCCAAATTATATTAGGAAAGATCTAGACAGCTACAGGTCTGGAGATAACACAGAGTAATCAAAAAGGAACAGGCTACACCCAAATCCACAGCCTAAGTGATATCAGCCAGAGTTACATGGGTTTAGGTTTTCAATACAAATTGAAACAATGCATTCTTATCTGCACAGGTGTCCTGGGGATGCTATAATGTTTCTTAGGCCAGAGTCCACTGTTACCATCTTATTATATGTAACTAGTTGAGGCTGCAACTGGAAATCACAGCAAATTCCTCTTACATTCCTTGGGCCTTTCTAAAAGGAGCTCCCTTGGGAGAAACATGACATTATTTTATACAGATAAAAAGGAATCTTGTCACTATAAGCCCATGCCAGCCCGACTCAGAAAAAAAAAATCAGCCCACTTTGTCGAGGTCCTCTGTCCATCTGCAGAAGTGCTACTGCTTGTCTTATTTAATAAATGAAAGCAATTTTTAAAAAAGCACACAATCTATAAAATGCTACATAAAACCACATTGAAACTACAAGTAAAAACTGACAACCAACAAAATCCTGCTTTCAAATCCAATTTCTTAGAAAGGCCTTGATTCTGCAACGTCTACCACATCTCGATTCCCTCCCCAGGGAGAGGATAATAGCATTAAAGGTCACTGGTAGGGACTGTTGCCAAGTCAACGAGACAAGGACTCTCTCTCTCCAGAGATGTATCAAAGTGTGCAGTGATGGGTTGATTAGGTCAGAGTATCTTCTGTATTATGCATGTAAATGGGAATTAATGTCCACAGAGTAACAGCAGCTATTTTGTTGAGTTTGGTAAAAATGAAACCTTGTACTTAACCCTCAAACCAATTCTCTGAAGTCTGTGTTGGGAGGAGGATGCAAGACAGTATTTCCATAATTAAGTAGTTTGTATCTGACTTATCAATTTCTTCAACTCAGAACTCAAAATATTTAGCACTGAACAGAAAGAGAATACACATTTCATTAGCATTTCTTTGGGTTTGTTTCCTCCTATAACAAGGTAACTGCTGAAAAACAGTGAATAGTAAGGCTATTTATGGCCAAATTGTAGGAGAAAATCAGTAGGGTATTTAAAGATGAGATTAGTAACATCTCATTTACCTGGGTATTTCCTGGGAAAGAATAGTTCTGGAGAACTGATTTTTCCATGTGCTTAAAGCTTATTCCCACTTAAGACCGAAATTTTAGATAGTAATTTTTATAAAATAGATTACCAATTGGCTTCCTGCCTTCCTACATAGATGTATGTAAACATAATGTTATCTTTTTTTTTTTTTTCCTTGATGACTCAGGGGTCATCTTGGTTAGGATTCATTATTGTACCATATAGCTATATAGTTCTATGCCTACTATAGCATTTTTCTCTCTCGGCCCTCAATGTCAAGCTTTCAGCTGTCACTTTGGCTGTCACTAGCCTCCTCTCAGCTTCCCCTTTGCTGTTTCTAATGTGTTGTGGGCTAAGAAACCAGATAACCAGGCTGATTAAGAATGACACGCTGAATAAAAGTCAATGGGGCTCAGAGTGAGGCACGAAGAAATAAAATGCATGTACTTAACATGGAGTTTTCATGAAAACTATTTTGGATATGCAGAAGCTTTTTCACTTAACTTTAGATTTCAGGCAATCCCATTAGGGTTGAGGTTGCTCTTTGAGTTGGCAGGATATTTCTGCATTTAGTGTCAAAGTATTTCTCCATGGAGAGACAGATAGTCTAGACAAGATACAAGCAAGAGAAGCTAAGCAGACTCTCTGGAAGTAAAGGGATTGTGACAGACAATACTCAAGGACCCTAGTCTAAAACCTCAGAAAACTATAAAGATCAAAATCTTCCCTTGATCACTAGACGTCTTTTTTTTTTTTTCATGTAGAGATGAAAGGCAATGTCTAGAAGGCCAAAATTGAAGGATAATAGGCAAAATGTATGGTTTCCTGTTAGAATCTTTCAGAATTGCACCTTTACCCCTTATAACTGAATGGTGGGCCAGGTGAGATGGGAGAATCTTAGAAAGGAAAAGGCCAGAACTAGGTGTGTTTTCACATGTATCAGTATGAAGCTGTCTCTACTTCACTTCCACCTCTTTCCAGAAAATGCCCAAATCAGGGCCCCTACCTAAAGTCTTTTTCCTTGTGTCTAATGCTGTCCCTGGGGATAGTCTATGGGGTCCCCAAATGCCTGTGGCATCCAGAGCCTCCCCATCTCCACACACCACCACAGCCTGGTGTTAAAACATAGACTCACCCATCCGCCTATCTGTATTCGAATGACTTCATCTTGATGGCTTAGCAACAACCAGAACTCTCCCTTCAGATCCCTCTATATTTATTTATGGCACACACAATCCATTTTTGTCCTCTTTAAATACTTCCCTCAATGGTCATGATAAAGGGATTTCATGTCTCTAAAACACATAAAGGGTGTGGGGCTGGGTGGGAAGGAGACATGCTTTTCCTGTCCCTCTATCCCTAGGGCCCAGGTGTAGCCAGGTCTTCACTGCACTCAGTAGAGGTTTCTTAGATTCAAGCAAAGATGAGAGCAGAGACAGCATCCCTTATCTTGTCAGGAACTTCTTTTCTTTCCAGCATCACACGATGGGCTTTTGTTTTTATTTAATGCCAACCTGTATGCAGGACAGCAAGGCCCTCCCAGAGTCCCAAACACTCTCAAGAGTAAAATTAGTATGAAATCCAGTAGAAGAATATTGATGATACAATTAGTCCCAAAGCTCAAAGGCCACAGGGCAACATCATGGGCTTGCTGCTAAGAATCACAATGTTTTCCTCTGTAGAGGCATGTTGTATTTCAGGTCTTTTGTACCACACTAAGCTACACCTGCTTCCTCCACATTGCAACTGGATTCTTTTCCAATCTGGAGACTTAAAAATAAATAGAAATACCCCTTGACTATTAATAGTTGGGTTTTCTGCAATTGTATCTAAGTCATGTGAACATGAATCAGGGTAATCAATTTATTCTATTTTAAGACACTGAAATTGAGATCCACATCAAACCATTTTAAATCTACATTCAACTAAATTTAATATATACAAACTTATTGCATTAAAAGCAAACTGAAATTGAGATCCACATCAAACCATTTTAAATCTACATTCAACTAAATTTAATATATACAAACTTATTGCATTAAAAGCAAACTGAAATTGAGATCCACATCAAACCATTTTAAATCTACATTCAACTAAATTTAATATATACAAACTTATTGCCTTAAAAGCAAACTGAAATAAAATATCACTGTAGATAAACCAGTAAAAAGTATACACTCTCTGAAGCCCTCATGTTATCCCTTTTTTCAGAAATGTTAAAAGCCTGACCCCTCCAAAAATAATAATAGTAATAATAAATAATAGACTTGTCAACAAAACCAGTTCTACAGTTCCATCAGGCTCACAGATTTCAGTCAGTACAAAATGGGCTCCATTTAAAAAAATTCTCTGTATAGCAAAGCCCAGCTCAAAATCACATCCTCTAAGAAGCCATCCAGGCTTCCCAGCCAGAAGTCCTTGGTTTATGTCTTGCCCCTAAATTTACTATGGCTGCTTGGTTTCGCTCTGTTGTTGTGGTAATTTTTATCATATGAACCCTTCTCTAATAAATTATAAGCTCTTAGGTAGCAAAAGAAGTTCTTCCCATCTCCACATTATCCAAAAGTACCTAGAAGAGAGTCCAATGTAGATACGGAATTAGACTCAAGATTGCCATCCATTGCTTTGTCTACCAAAAAAAAAAAAAGTTATTTTGAAATGAAGAAACAAAACTAATCACTTTATAAACCCATTTGTGGCTTCTCACCTGCTCATATTTTAAATAACAACTGCAAACAGAACGATGTGATAATAACATTTCATTTTTACATAAAATTTTAAGTCAAACTCAACTTTCCAACTGCTACAATTTGCTGCTAGGCTAATCAGTAATTGTACCTAACCTGAAATGCAAAACACAACAAAAAACATGGTGATATAAAACAGAATATTCCAGGCAATCATAAATATGCGTTCAACAGCCTCTTCTATGAATGATTCAGCACATAGACCTATGAAATTCTGATGGTACTCTTTATGTATAGAATAAAAACCATCTAGAGGCAGCAAAATGGATGAATTCTCTAATGCATCATACCGTGAAACCATCAGAGCCTTGGATGTGAGACTTGGAGGGAACAGGGAAGAATTTGCAAGTCTCTGGATTTCTCTGAATCTTTACTCAGAGATGTCATTTGCAACTAAATTCATGGGTGTGAGAGTGAGTGTGATAGAAATGAATTATAATGTGCACCCCCCGCAAAAAAAAAAACTGTTTCCTTTACTCTCCACACTTCTAAAGGAAAATGAGTGGGGCTTTTTCCCACACCAACTAATTCCACAGCTCTCCAGACACCAACTGGGTGTCCTACAATTCAATTCTGACACTAACAACCAGGAGTTAGAGTCGACCCCAGAGGTTAAGTCCCACAAGACTGTTTCCCACTTCGGGTACCAATTTCAAGTCCTAAGTTGTCACCTGTACTTTTGTGTCCCATGTCCCCTTCCTCAAGTTTAATAATTTGCTAGAACAGCTCACAGAAGTCAGGAAAGCTCTTTACTATTACCCATTTATCATAATAAATATAATTCATGTATCTTTTTGAATTAGTGTTTTTGTTTCTTTTGGATATATACCCAGGAGTGGAATTGCTGGGTTATATGGCACTAATTCGAAAAGATACATGCACCCCAATGCTCATAGCAGCATTATTTACAATTGCCAAGATATAGAAGCAACCTGTCCATCAACAAATGAATGGATAAAGAAGATGTGGTATCTATATACAATGGAATACTACTCAGCCATAAAAAAGAATAAAAATTTTGCCATTTGCAACAACATGGATGAACTTGGAAGGTATTATGCTAAGTGAAATAAGTCAGACAGAGAATGACAAATACTGCATGATATCACTTATATGTGGAATCTAAAAAATACAACAAACTAGTGAATATAGCAAAAAAGAAACAGACTCACAGAACAAATTAATGGTTACCAATGATGAAAGGGGCAATATAGGGGTGGGGGATTAAGAGGTACAAATTATTCTGCGCAAATAAGCTACAAGGATATATTGTACAACACAGGGAATATAGCCAATATTTTATAATAAAGTGGAATATAACCTTTAAAAATTATGAATCACTATACTGTACACCTGTAACTTATGTAATATTGTACATCAACTATATTCAATAAAACGTATTTTAAAGATTATAATTCAGAAAGAGCCAAATGGAAGAGATGTATAGGGCAAGGTATGTGGGAGGGGCATGGAGTGTCCATCCCTTCTGCAGATTTGCACCTTGATATGTTCACTAACTCAGAAGCTCTATGAACCCCTTTGGTTAGAGTTTTTATGGAGGTTTTATTATGTAGGTATGAGAGATTAAGTTATTGGCCATTGGTGATTGAACTCAGTCTCTAGCCCCTTTCCCCTCCCCAGAGGGTCAGGGGCTAGTGCTAAAAGTTCCAGGCCTCTAATCACTGGTTGGTTCCTCTGATAACCAGCCCCCATTGCCCTGTATCATACCATTAGCTTAATCTCAGGTATGGTTGGAAGAGGGTTATTATGAATAATAAAGACATACCTCTCAACCATATCTCCATAGGATTTTAGGAACTGTGGGCCAGGAACCAGGGAGGAAGACCAACTACACATTTCCTATCATAACGTAACAGTCTCTCTTAAGTGGCCTTGAAAACATATATTTGTGCAGAAATATATTACACACCTGTGCTGAAGCACTCTTATCCTAAGTGTCATCTTAGAACACAGATCTGATCAAGTTCTGGGCTTGAAAATGCTAATTTCTTTGACCTAAGTGGCTCAAACCAAAGGAGATAAAATATGCTAAGCACGTTTCCTGATTCTCTCTTCCACAAACGCACACAAATAATAAACTAACCACTCTCCTCCTCATTCTTTCCCTCTAACCATGAGAACTGCTTAACTATTGTGTTCCCTGTATTATCTACATGAAACATCTGCCCCTCATCAGGTATAACAGATTAAACGATGTATTAAACTGGACGTTAAATTTGGGATGCTGTTTCAATCACCTCACTGTCCTGGGGTGACATTTTTCTAAAGGCATTTTCTTTTAATACTTCAAAAGTCAATGATTACATTTTAGATGGAGGCATGACAGGAATGTCTAATGGTCACACAAATGTCTTTGTAGGCAAATACATAGAGGCTTTAAAGATGTGAGGAGAGTCATGTATAGTTGTTTTTATACACTAAGTGATTTTAGAAAAGAAACTTCTTAGCTTGAAAATACACAAAAAAAAATGAATAAAAGCTCTGACATGGGGAAAGAAAATCTCAGGAAGGTGAACTGGGCTTGAATAACTTGTGTTACATGTAAATGGAAATTCCTGTTTCAGAATAGTATTTTATCGGCTTAATTTTGCACTAGCTAACAGGCTCAGATTGCCTTGTTATCTCATATTTTTACAGCAATTCAAATAAATGACTTTTTTTTAACATCAAAGTTGAAAAAAAATTAAATCTCTTTAAATGTTCATTTTATTTCATTAGGAGGGAGAAAAGTGTCTTATTTTCTTAAGTGGAAAGAGTATACATACCAGTTTTGTTCTTAAATGCCATTGTAAAGATTTGTGATGCTTTTTATTTTTACAATCAGGGTTGCTGTTTCTGCACTGCAGAATACTGCACTTTACAGAATTGTCAGATTGGACAAAAGAAGACAAGAAGGAACATTGAATAACTACCCAGTTTCCTTTAGGACTCTTGCCCCCATCACAGATTAATAGCCCTCCTTGGTCTTGGTCAGTCTTCTGGTGGCCATAAAACCCCTCAAGCAGGCTCAGGTCTACTCCCATATAAAACCCTGGATAAAGAAGATGTGGCACATATATACAATGGAATATTACTCAGCCATAAAAAGAAATGAAATTGAGTTATTTGTAGTGAGGTGGATGGACCTAGAGTCTGTCATACAGAGTGAAGTAAGTCAGAAAGAGAAAAACAAATATCGTATGCTAACACATATATGAGGAATCTGAAAAAAAAACAAATGTTTCTGAAGAACCTAGGGGCAGGACAGGAATAAAGACACAGACATAGAGAATGGACTTGAGGACACGGGGAGGGAGAAGGGTAAGCTGCGACGAAGTGAGAGAGTGACATGGACTTATATACACTACCAAATGTAAAACAGATAGCCAGTGGGAAGCAGCCACATAGCACAGGGACATCAGCTAGGTGTTTTGTGACCACCTAGAGGGGTGGGATAGGGAGGGTGGGAGGGAGACGTAAGAGGGAGGAGATACGGGGATACATGTATATGTATAGCTGATTCAGTTTGTTATAAAGCAGAAACTAACACACCATTGTAAAGCAATTATACGCCAATAAAGATGTTAAAAAAAAAAAACCTCTCCCTTTGCTTTCTCCCTGTGAACTATAATAGTAGCCCACAGCTCCTGTTCCCCACGAAGAAGACAGAATATTCATTTGCAAAGTCTTCCAAAATAAACTTAGTTTTACTTCTATATAAATTTGAAGCTATCTAGATGTAAGTTACCTATACTCATCTGAAAAGCATTTAACTTGTATCCTGTACTGATTCAGTCTGGCTTTGGGATATATATCTGGGCATGAAAACAAAGAAAAAAATATCAAATGGATTGACTTGAGACCATAAAAAAGAAAAGGTTCTATCTAATCTTTACTAATCCCCCCTTTCCTCTTTTATTTTCCAAGTGAGTTAACTTATATATATATATGAAAATTATTTTGGAACATATAATCTAACTGATCCTCCATAAGAAAAGCAAGCTGTATTTCATAAATAGAATTAAAATGCCTCTGAATAGTATTAAAGATTGTATCATTAAAACATCCTATATTAAACATAATTCCTTTTTCATTCTCTGGTTGCTTCTTTGTGCTTTACAATAACATGCTATGCACTGTATGTTAGCAGTAATGTTATATGCTGTTTTTAGCTTGTTCTGGATTTATCTTTTCAAGGTCAAAGCATTCCAGCATGCCTAAGAAGCTACTCTGTGGAGATCTTTTTTTCATAACTTCTTTTTCTTCTTAATTCCCAGACATATTTAAAATTCTAATCAGAGTGTGAAGGGCCACACTTGAATATAACACAGAGAATCTAAAATCACTCATCCACCACTATTTTGTCCCTGTTTAGTTTATGACCCATCAACAAAAAGTTATCTTTGCAATCAATCTCGTTAGACTTGCCAGTAATGAGATTAAAAATTGAGGAGAGGTGCTTTTTCTTTTCTTTCCTTTTCTTTTCTCCCCCCTTTTCCCCATCCCCCCTTTTCTTTTTCCCCCTCCTTTTAGGTGGTATGAGTCACTCTATCAGTGCTGCGTTTAACCAATTACTCACACCCCTTCTAATCTATCCTTGTCAGCGTTTTCATATTAGCATGACACGAAAGTTCCACTATCAATCACTGTTTCTTCAGCTGCCAGTCAATATTCACTTTGTGAATATTGGCCCTGAATCCTAATCTGTGACAATCTACGAGTTTCATATTTAATTTAAAAAGTTCAATCTGAAAAAAGATACAAAACTATTCGTGAATTCTTGTAAAAGGGAAGTGCCAAATTATCAGCAGCAGGGCCACCATTATTCATGGGTGGAATAGAAAAACATCTACTCCATGCAAAGTCTGGGACTTACTGCTTGCCAGGTTCCATTTCCCTAAACTGGCCCTGCTGCTTCCACTGAATGCTGACACGAATAGTTTCTGATGGGGCAAGGTTTTTCATATCACAGTAGAATGCAGATTTAAAGGTAAAATTTCAAAGGAGAGAGTGCAAAAACGTATAAAGAAAAGATATCGACCCTGGAGACGATTTTGATAGAGGAAACATGGGAAAGAAGATTCTGACTAAATGTCCAAATGCTAAATACAAAATGCCAATAGAAAGAGTATAAGAGGTAGGCTGAGGTCCAGGATTGGAGGCTGGCATGGCAAAGAACATCTCCACTGGGCAGTGAGAGTCATGTGGTTTTTTTTGTTTTGAGGGGGGTTTAAAAAAATTTTTTTTAAGTCTTATTGAATTTGTTCCAATATTGCTTCTGTTTTATGTTTTGGTTTTTTGCCCACGAGGCATGTGGGATCTTAGCTCCCTGACCAGGGATCGAACACGCAGCCCCTGCGTTGGAAGGCAAAGTATTAACCGCTGGACCGCCAGGGAAGTCCCCGAGTCAAATGTTAATAAACAGCATCTCCCAGCTGCCTCCCGGCTTCTCCAAGCTGTGCTTCAGAATGTAGCCATACTCCTTTGGTTTACTCTGTCTAGCAACTTTTTTCTGCCTACACTTGTGTGCAAAGTCCAAATGAACTGGCACAGAACAGAAAGTGTAACCACAAATGCAAAAATATCGTAACAGTTTATTGAAATACTTTGCATAAATGAGCTTTGATATTTCCACATTAAAACAACATTTTTACTACCACTAATGACTAAGGAAATTAGAAAAACAGAGAGATGGTAACTAGGATCCAATTTTTGTATTAATAACTCAAATTGAGAGTTGGTATATTTTCAAAATCATAGATATGTCTGTAACCTAAAGGTATATTTCACAGCATTTAATTTATTGTTTTTGGGGACTGACGAGTGTATGATTTAATGGGTAAAGATTAATGTATTTTGAAATACTGGATACTGACTACAAATATATGAACTATTACCTGAATAAGATAAGACTTTGTAAATTAATATGCTACTCTAAGAAAGAAAAGATCACAAAAAAGAATGAGGGGAGAAAAAGAGGAATTCCAACACTGTTCTTTCATAACCGTCTTTATATGTTTATTGCAGTAATTATTTCTAAGCCTGAGGGTTATTTATTTAAAATTACACACTCAAGATGACTGATTTGTTTGTTCTTCTTTACAAAGTCAAAATCTAAGAAGCATCATTTCATTTGTTTAAATTCAAGGTAGAGAAAAAAAAATTGTACCAAAAAACAAACTAATTATTTTGATTAGGAGTAGGTGGGGGTTACATTCTCTGTTTTATCTCATTGACTGTGAGGTGAATAATTGTGTCCAATCTTTATATTTAATCCAGAAAAAAATGTTCTATGGAACAAACATGGTCAATACAAAAGTAAAGACTTTATTCCTCATTTTAGCAATACAATCTTTCCTTGGCTTTTAAAATAAACAACTGCTGTTTTTTTCTCCCTATCGTGTGCTTTAAATCCTGGTAACCTCTCCTGAGTAGAAAGACAATTCCCTTATCTCAGCCATGTCATCTCCATGTAAATTGATCTGAGAATGCCTTTAGAATAATAGCAGCTGGATTCTCTACAGCTATTTATGGGTCCAGTTTCCTAGGCTTAATTTTGATTTATAACTATGGAAATTAAATCAGGCATTTTCACTGCTTAAAAGAGTGGCTTTGATTTTACCAATTCAATAGGGAGACTATTTACCAACACATTGGTAAACATTTCAATTTGGGTAAGGGCAAAGAAAACAAAATGGTTTCTTATCCCTGATATTTCTACTTGAAATTCCTTCAGAACAGATGATTGTATTATCCATAGCCAAATGTCGGGACTGGATTATTAAATCAGACTCACGTGAACTAAAGACCTTACCTAGTATCAATCTTGCCGAGTAATTTCAAGGATATAAGCTATGGAGAAGTTCAGATGAAGCAATTTATACCCCATCTAGTGGTATAGTGTATGTGACATGCCCCAGGTAGTCCTACCTCAAAGATGCTGGTTTCTACTCACTATAGGAAATCTTTAACCAAGGACATCCTGTGAAAGGTAGAGAGAGATCTCTTCCTTCTAGGAAATATTAATCTATTTACTCAAAGGTCCAGTTGACAAGATTTGACCAAGTCTGCCTTGCCTTTCTTTGGGGGACAGGGGCCAACAGATTTAACTCCTCCCTCTAAGCAACAATTTAATTCCATAATTATGTTAGAATATAATTAAAGCAAACAATTGTACAAAAAGACAAACAGAATTTGAAGTTATAAAAATATATTAGCAGTTATGAAACCAAAACATATTTTATCTTAGACATAGTATTAAAAGTCAAAAGGATATAGTGGGAAGAGCTGAAGATAATCAGTTCAAGACATCATTTTTGGCCATATAACTTTGTGCACTGATTTCCTGAGCCTCAGTTGTACTAATATACAAAAAGGTTGGGGGGAGATAAGCCTGATGACAGACTCTGGAGATTTTAAAAGACGGTATGTAAGGCACAGCTTTGAAGACCATAAAATATTCTGTACGGATGAGAAAATAATGAGAATTAAAATATACTCAACTCCTTACTTTGCCCATGTGGCCAACAATACCATAAATCTCCTTTCTTACAGATAAGGAAAAAGCAGTCCCATAAATAAGCTAGATTCTGACTGAGAGTTAGAAATGGAAACCTAAGTCTACAGAACTCTTTAAACATGCCTCTATACTCAGGTAAATTGTAATTTGGTAGACAGAGGTATACAGAGGACAAGGGAAGCCAATGCAGAGGAGTGAGGCAGACAGAGAAAACCTGTCCATGCCCCTTCTTCCCATGTCTGTTCATTTTCCTCTTGGTTCCCAGGAACTATTACTTCTTTTATCTTGTACCTGTCAAAGTAGCTCTCAATAAAGGAACCAACGCACCTATTAAAATTAAAGCATAAATTTTGGGTGAGGATCAGTGGGCCTCTCTTGGGAGTACTTTGATTTTAATAGGCTGTAAAGTTTTTATTTGATTAAAGTTGATGAAACTGTAATTATGAAGTTTCACGTGTCAGCAACAGTTACAGAGGAGGCATTTTAAAGACCAAGGGCATATCTTCCTGGCCTATGAAATCACACCATTAGAGCAGCTGCTTACTCAATCTCTTCAGGAAAGCCTAATGTATGAGTTCTTTAATCAGAAAACAGTACCATTCTTTATTTCAACTTTTGTTTCAGATCTTTGCTTTTGTCTTATTGAGAGCTTATTATTAAAACCAAGTACCCTAATGAACAAACCTGGTGCATAGACAAATATGTCCTACTTTATCAGCAATATGACATTGCTAATAGGTTGTAATCTCTCAACAACCAGGAGACAAAGATGTGTTTTGTGTGGAGGAGATGGGAAGGTAGAAAGAGCAATGGTAAACATACCTTGAATGGAATATTTTGCACAGAAAACTCTGGGTGTCATATTTTTAGCCTGTACCAGTAATTTTCATTAATCTTCATTTTGAATATACAAGAAAAGCTGCTCTAGAAAAGACTCACTATTACAGGACAATGAGGTAAGTTACGATACAATATGATAAATATGCTTTCATGATATCTAAGAGAGAAGATGCTCATTAAAGCTGTGGGTGACCATAAGCTGGAAAGAGTGCTAAGACCTTGAGAGATTAGAACATATTCAAAGTGAATTTTACAAGTTAGAGAAATGGCTCAGTAGAAAAATGAATTTTAATCAGACTAAAGGTCCTGTCAGTTTTACCTCCATCCTGAATCTGATAACTGTTCATCATTTCTTCCGCTGTCCCCAGGAAGAACCAGCATCATCTCTTACCTGGCTTAATGCAACAGTCCCCTGAATGGTCTCCCTTCAGCCTTTCTTGCTCTTTTATAGACCATTCTACACATAGCTGCTAGAGTGGTGTTCTGAAAATGTGAATTCGATTATATCATTCTTTTCTTAAAATCCTCAGATAATATCTAGAATTCAATCTGAAATCCTGACTATGGTTTACCAGTTGACTATGGTCAATTGAAATGGGTCTTGCCCACATCACTAATTCTTTCTCTTAGTATTTTCTCTGCCTCCAGGTTAGTCTTTTTGTTCCTTTAACTCTTCAATTTACATCAGAGCCTTTGTACCAGTTGTTCCCTCAGAGTATGATGTTTTCCCCAGCTCTTCACAGAGCTGCCCTTCCTGGAGCTCTTGACTGAACTCACAGCTTTGATCAGACTTGCCTGACTACCCTGTATCTACATCTCCTATACCTCAGACTCATCACCACCACGGTTCATCACAACACCTGTTTTTATCTTCTTCATAGAATGTACCACTATCTAAAATCACCTTATTTCTTAACATTTTAAGGTCAGCCTTCTCTCATGAGGAAGTAAGCACTGTGAGGGCAGAGTCCTTTATTGTCTTGTTTACCCTGCATTTTCCACCTTACAACAGGGCTTGGCACCTCGTAAGTGCTCTGTAGATATTTGTTGACAGTCTAGAGAAGCAGATCTCAAAGTGTTATCCAAGAACACTTGGCAGTCCCTGAAACTCCTTCAGGGGGTCTAAGGGTCAAAACCATTTTCATTTTCTCACAAATGTGCAATGGAGGTGTCTAGAGTCTACATAGCATGCGAGACTACAACAGATTGACTGCAGAAGTAGATGTGAGATTTTTAATAATGCAAAACAATGCTATTCTTCTCACTAAATTATTTTAGTTTTGGGAAACAGTTATTTTTCATAAAAGCACATTATTTTAACAAGCAATGGTGGTTATTGTTTTAAATAAATTAATAAATAAATTTAAATGTTTTCTCAGTGTTTATTCCTAATATAGTAAACACTGATAGATATAACCTACATAAACAAAAGCATTTGGGGATCCTCAATAAATTTTAAGACTGCAAAGGATTTTTTTAGTCCACAAATGTGAAAAGCTCTGGAACAGGATATCACCAACTAGGTTCCCTTACTTCCTAGACAGTATCCAGTAGAATGTTTTCCTCCAAGTAGAACTGCCCCTAAATAGGGTAATCTCTCTTCTGATTCCTTTTTTTCAAATTTTTATTTATTCATTTTTTTAAATACATTTATTTTATTTTTATTTTTGGCTGTGTTGGGTCTTCATTGCTGCACATGGGCTTTCTCTAGTTGCGGTGCACTGGCTTCTCATTGCGGTGGCTTCTCTTGTTGTGGAGCACGGGCTCTAGGCATGCGGGCTTCAGTAGTTGTGGCATGCGGGCTCAGTAGTTGTAACTTGCGGGCTCTAGAGCGCAGGCTCAGTAGTTGTGGCGCACGGGCTCTGCAGCATGTGGGATCTTCCTGGACCGGGGCTTGAACCCATGTCCCCTGCAATGGCAGGCAGATTTTCAACCACTGTGCCACCAGGGAAGCCCCTCCTTGTTTTGCTATTCATTATTTATGGGAAGACTGCTCCTTTTTCTTTTTTTTTTTTTTACCAGCTTTTCAAATCCTAAACATGCTTTGAGGGCATCTAACATACTACATTTTCCATGAAATCTCCTTAGTTCCGGCACCAAAAGTCTTCTCGCTATATATCTTAAAAACATTAATCCCCTGTATTATTTAACTGACAATTTATATTATCAATACTTAGATTCCCTTGGGCTTCCCTGGTGGCACAGTGGTTGAGAGTCCACCTGCCAACGCAGGGGACACGGGTTCGTGCCCCTGTCTGGGAAGATCCCACATGCCGCGGAGCAGCTGGGCCCGTGAGCCATGGCCGCTGAGCCTGCGCGTCCGGAGCCTGTGCTCCACAATGGGAGAGGCCGCAACAGTGAGAGGCCCGCGTACCGCAAAAACAAACAAACAAACAAAAAACCCCAACAAAACAAAACAAAAAAATACTTAGATTCCCAAGTTTCCTGTAGACTTCTCTGGGGGCATGATCATTCACTAACAGTACTGATGAAGTCTGTATACGTACCATGCAGACAGCACAAAATGAGAGCAGAATCTCACCCTCAATAAACTTTCTTATCTTATAACCTGGAGTATGGGATGATAAAAATTAAATTGGAACAAGAGCACTAAGTTAACTCTCCATACTCACAATTTGTATCTTTTGAGATTTACTACCTGAGGGAGCCAGCAATTCTCACCACCACATCCACCAAAGATGCCCACATCCTAATCTCTGGATCCTGTGAATATGTTATTTGTATGACAAAGGGGATTTTATAATTAAGGTTATGGACCTTTAAAAAAGGGATATTATCCTGTAGTATCTGAGTTGAACCAATCTAATTGCATGAGTCCTTAAAAGAACTTTGTCTAGAAGCAGAAGGGAAAATCAGGGAGAGATCTGAAGCATGAAAGGGACTTGACATTTTGAGGGGGCAGGGGGAGGGGCACGTGGAAAGCATGAGAAGGAAAGAGGGTAGCCCCTAGGCAAACTCCAGGCCCCCACTGACAGCCAGCAAGGAAACTGGACCTCAATCTTAAAACCACAAGGAACTGAATTCAGCCAAAAACCTGAATGGGCTTGGAAGCAGATTTTTCCTCAGAGCCTCCAGAAAGGACTGCACCTCTGCCAACACCTTGATTTTGACCTAAGCACAAACTCTGCCTAAAGGCACTGAAAACAGACTTCTGATCTACAGAAGGGATAATAAATTTGTGTTGTTTTAAGCCATTTGTGGTGATTTTTACAGCAATAATAGGAAAATGATATAGCATCTCTAGCGTGATAATTTCCAATAATTCTTAACCACATACATAAAATACAACCAACATCCTTTAAACTCCATATACTGTACTCTTTCCACTCAACCTGCTGTCTTACAGAGCATATAAATTATGCACACAGTAGACATGCTTGCATGACCAAAGACTAAGTAGCAACAGTAATAAATAATCATGGTTTTAAATTTTAGTTTCCTTTGTTTGCTCTAAATGTATGCTTGTCCTTCAATAAGGGCCTGTTTGCAAGGTTGTTGTATGAAACTTCATGCTTAAACATTTTGGTCAATGAAGTTACAAGTGAGTCCAAAGGGATGTCTAAATCTGAAATCATCCCAACTGTTAATAGTGTCAAATGAGATTATTTCACCGCCAGGTCCACTTGGAAAAGTAACCAGCACCTGATCTCCAGCTGAGTTTCATGTAATTTAGTTGTCAAAGTGATGGAACACAACTCTTTCACTTAATTTATATGAAATCAGTATCGACTTCACTGTATCCTCTGCCAGGCCAACAGTAATTTTTCTGAACAAGATACTCTATAAATGGTGAGGCCGAGACAAAGAAGAAAAGAAAAGTTGCGAGGCAATAAAAAGTAAGACAAAGATGACAAGCTCTCTAGGTGTCCTAAATTTAAACCATTTTTTTATGCCATTAAACTCAGTTTCTGTGACCTAAGTCCTTGGAATCTTCTGCAGCCAGACCATTAGCTATCCACTAATAAGAGATTTTCTTCCTATTGTATGTCATTTTGTTAGGGCATACCTTGGAGGTAAGAAATAAATACTGACCGCATTTATTGATTATTCAGTCTCTTTAGAGAAAAATGTGAGGATAAGTTTTTATTTTATTTTGATATCTAGATCAAGAGATTTCCAAAGAGGAGGGAGAAAGAACTCACAATTTTAAAAAAAATCTCTTAAATTGTCCAAAAGTTGGTCCTCCCAGTATATTATAGAGAGAAGTAAACTCTAGTCCTCACTAGACACTCTGTTCTCAGAAGTTAGCAAAGTTATTCATCATACCTAGTCTAATTTTTTTGAATAGGTAACATCATCCTCACCACTACCCCCAAAAAAGCATTAAAATATACAGAGAAAATTATTTCTCCTATCTGTCTTTTATTTGTCCATTTTCCTTCTCAAACATCACCTCCTTCAAAGGTAACTTTGGTGGTGCTATATTATTATTACTACTACTATTATTACTACTACTACTACTACTATTATTATTATTTTGATTCTTCCAGAATTGCTTCAGGAATATACAAACAAAAATTAATATATTTTAGACTATTCTGCCCCATGATTTCTTTTAAATATAACATCTAAAATCATTCAGAATAGTTCAGTATGAAATTCCTAAAATCCTTGTAGTAGGTCTCCAAGATGTGAGAGTCATGAAATGCTTACAATGTATCACATACTATATTGACTCAGTTTTCATAATTTACCTCATTTGATCTCACAGAGTAATAGCAAATCTCAGGACCATTTTACAGATTAGGATGTTGAGGCACAGGAAGGCTAAATCTCTTGCCTGGCTTTATACAAACAATTTTGGAGTCTGTATTTCTGCCAGTTGTATTTTATTTTTACTATACCTTGCTATCTCTTTTAGCACTTGATTTCCTACAGTCATCTATTATTCTATGCCAGTTTCATGCATACAAATCATTGAATCGCAAGGAACTGAAAGGGTCTTAGGACTCATCTATCTATCCATTTAATGTTGTATCACACGATAGCATCTGTGTCTGTTCAATGCTTAGATGCCTCTAATAGGTCAAAAACCCCTTAAAGGAAAGAAACATATTTTCTCTACTCTTTTCTCTCTGCTGCCACATTTCTAGTTATACCTGGCAACGTACTTATATGTTTTCCCAATTAGAATTAGTAATAGTGACGGTAAGAATCATTCATATTGAGTCTCTCATAGGATCCTAATGCTTGATCATAGTTGCTTTTTCATATATTTGATAAACATTCAATATAAAATAAGCATTTGTTAATAATTTCTTTAACTATACACCAATGACTGAAAATGATAGTTATAATGCCAGACTTCTTTAACTTGATTTCTGAAAAGATTGTTTCATGGGAAATAAGACTTAAAGGTATTTTGAGGAAAAAGCATTATATGGTCAAGCAACTGCTGGAAATGTTACATATCTTAGAAATTCACCATGCCCACTATTATGTACAAAACTCTAAGAAGTGAGTATAACTTTGTTTAAACCAGAGTTTTCTCAACATATCTGCATATGGAACTCCCTTTCATACATGAGCTTCCTACAGACCATTTTCATGAACCATACTATGAAAAAAAATGTTATAAAAGGATAACAATCCTGTCTTAAAGGATACTGTAGTAGAGAAATAGTCAATTGTATTCAGCATGAGTAGAACACAGAAGACAAGACATATCTAAAAGAATGACATAAATAGCTCAGTTTTCCTTTACCAGCTTCACAAAACTACATAGCTCATCTCCTTAATATAACTCAGAGAAGAATAGGGAAATTTTTCTCTATGCATGTAAATATATGCAGAGCTTTTCTTGAATTTATAATGCTTTGACCTCCATAGCTCAGATTGAAGAATTTAAAACAATGATATTCCATTATATTTTCTTGATTTTGTTAAACATCTCAGCCAAGAAATCATACATTGCTTTATTTACATTGTATGGTTATTTGTTTTTTAGTTATCTTCTCAGGTGAGTTCACTAAAATAAATAACTATGGCCAATATATTTAGCTTTTTTAATCAGATAGACTTTTATTGCAACATACAGCACATAATATAAAATAATATTGTCATTGTCAGTGATATAAGTATTTCCCTAATGTTAAAAACAATCCCAAACAGGGCTTCCCTGGTGGCGCAGTGGCTGAGAGTCCACCTGCCGATGCAGGGGACACGGGTTCGTGCCCCGGTCAGGGAAGATCCCACATGCCGCGCAGCGGCTGGGCCCGTGAGCCATGGCCGCTAAGCCTGCGCATCCGAAGCCTGTGCTCCGCAACGGGAGAGGCCGTAGCAGTGAGAGGCCCGCGTACCGGGTAAAAAAAAAAAAAAAAAAAAAATCCCAAACAAATATCTTTTCAGAATTCTTTATTAACTCTGACTGAAAAGCCCTATCAAATGTCCCTTTTGTTTTATTCCTTTTTTCCCCTAAGAACAAGGTATGAACAAGAGATAACAGCTAAATCTCCAGTGGGAGGGAAAAAAAAATAAAACCTATCCAAAAAACCCAGCTTGTGACAGTCTCAAATGTTTTGGTAAAGCACTCTATTACTGTTAAGTTTGCTCATTTCATTTAACTGTAAATAAGGCAGATTTTACTTCAAAGCAAAGTCATAATAGAAGCTAAATCTTCCCAAGGTCAAACAGTTCTAAGAATATGGATACCTCAGGGCAGTCAACTGAGAAAAAGCAAATACCATTTCTAGTAGTAAGGGGGGCAGGGGGGAGGTCAGGGGGAGGGAAGCAAGACTAAAATTCACTTGTCAAGAAGTTGGAATATGCTTAATAAAACCAGGTACTTGTTTTCTGATGGCTGTGGTCATGCATAAATGTAAACTGATTTCTGCACTCTGTAGTTCTATCAGGATGATAATTAAAAGAAAGCAAGAAAACTTCGTCTTAAAAGTTTTATGTCAGGTTCATCTTTCAGAGAAAGATGTCTCAATATCATCTTCTGCACATCTTGTTTATATGTTATAATCTATTTGGGGACGTTTCATATCACATCTGCTTTGGTGATCAGTGGTTGCTCAAATAGGCCCTTGTCTAAACAGGGAAACCCACAGAGTGACATGAAGGTCGTTAGGGTATGGAGCCACTCTAAAAGAAAATTCAGAGTAAGTTAAATGGCAATTTAATTCAGCTCAGAGCTATGCAACAATAAGGATGGCTAACTACAGTTGAGGCTTACTATGTGTCAAACTTCATGTTAAGAATTTAACAGTAGATTATAGAGTACCTGCTTTAATCCTGTGGACAGACCTGTGAGATAAACTATATGAAACCATTTTACAGGTAAGAAGACAGAAACAATGCATAAGAAACTTGCCTAAGGTCATATACCCACTAGGTGGTAAAGTCAGAATTCAAACCCAGAGCCTAGGATTTTAAGCTTTACTGTAGAATAAAATAAAATAAAAACATATTGCAAAACTATAAATAGACTATAAGGTATATATGGAAGCAAACTTTGAGTTTTATATATGGAGCCTGTATAAATTCTGGTGGTTCAAATGGATTTCAATGTTCACAAAATTGGCTGTGTTACAGTGATATATAAATGGGAAATTTTCTGGTTATAGAAATGTGTAAATTGGATCCAATTCTAGAAGAGAGTTAGTGACCAATATTAGCTCTATTATCTTCTAACTAAAGGATGGCATGCACTCTCTTGTACTAACATGAGCATAAAATGGATTATAAAACATTTCTAATAATCCAAATACAGTCCCTTTGAATTGTTTTCAAACTGTCCTCTTCATGGTTCACAACTGGGTCAGGTCAGATTATTTTCAAATATATATTGTTTAACTTTAGGCAAGTTTCCTTTAAAATTTTTATTTCTAAGGGAGTAGAAGTTTGTGTTACCCTAAAAAAAAAAAGAAGAAAAATGAACATGGATCAGATTGTTATATCAGTATGCTACAGAATACTTGCAAAAGTATTTAAAAGATTTTAAGGCATTAATTTAGAAGCTAAATAATTAAAAATTGAATCGATAAACAATTGCATTTTGAGAAAAGTCTCAAAGTACTACGCTAGAAAATCATATCAAATAATATAACCTAGGTGGTTTTATCATTCTAAATTTTTAAGATTTTTTTATATGTGTAAATTGTAGCTTTTGTCTTATCTTGGTATTTTAAAGCCCTTAATTTCATTTCCTTCACTTTACTTCCTTATCCTTATTATTCATGATCAATTACAATTTTTTCAAAACTTAACTGAGTACAAGGTAAGTACTAACAAGAAGAATAACGAGACATTGGCCCTCCTCCTATCAAAATGAATGTGGCTTATTAATGATATACATTGCTGCAATGTATAGCACTTTCTAATTATAATTTTTTAAATCTTTTCTCACCAAAACCTGTGAGTTAGATAAGGCAGAAATTATAATTCTTTTACAGTTAAAGTTATTGAGTTTCTAAGAGGTAAAATGACTTGCCTAAAGTTATGGAGCTTGATAATGTTTTACAAATTATATATATATTTACATATATATTTTAATAAATATTTATATTAAACGTACAACTTCCCCAGGAATTACTGATTTCAAGTATAAATCTATTGCAACTCGTAATTGAAAAAATAATTATCTAGTTTGGTATTAAATTGATATTTTGACAAATATATTGATTGTAACAGGAAACTGGACAAAGCTTAATGTTTTATGAAGCTTACTTGAATCATAGCCCTAATGGACTAAAGTTTGATCTCTTTATTCAACTGGTCCTTGCTTTGTCAATTTTATTTAAACAAATTAATACAATTCCATTGCTTATATAGGTTAAACTGAATCACACTGATAGTGTCAATAGTAATTTTAAACCTATAAAAGCATTTGAATGCTTTATGGCGAGGATTAAATGTGACAATGTATGAAAACATTTAGCAAAGTGCCTGGTAACACAGTAAGTGCTCAATAAAAATGAGAGTAACATGCTTCCTTTATACTTAACCACAAAGTATATCATGACATTCATAAATTCAAACTGAAATCTCCTGACCTATGGAGTTGAATTATTTTCAACTTCTCACATATAATATTTTTCTTGAATCATTCAGGGAAAAAAAAAGTTAGATAAGCCGAGCCACAAAATACCAGTTACCTCTTCAACCTCACTTTAATATTTCCTTCTTAGTGTTTCCATCTACATGCTTAGACTGCTGGCTGCCACCCCTTGGCCACAGCTGACTGGCCCATGGATCACTGGATCCAGAAAATGCCCTTATATATAGGCTAACCTTTGGCCCACAATGTACCCACACATAAACAATTTGCCCATACCACAGGAATAATAGTAATAAACTAAACCTACTGGCATCTCTCCTATAAGTTCAAACTAGAGGTAAAGGAGTCAGTTGGTAGGAGAAGGAAAAGCAGAAAAATCACATATAGAGAAGAGAGACAAATGGAGTAGTTAAGTCAATTAGTGGTGGAGTACTAGATCAATGATCCCCCAAACTCTGCCTTGGATCAATGAGCCCCCAAACTCAACCTTCCAGAGGCTGAAGTCTATCTGTTCTCCATAGACCTATCATGAAGTTCTTTTTTTTCTTGAAGCCTGAACATGTAGCTATTTCAGGAACATTATGTTTACTATCTTCTTCCTTTCTTTGTGAACCTTTGAAATGCATTTCCATTACTGAAGTAAGATGGGTGACCTCTCTATCTAACTAACTAACAGCACAGTCTATTAATCCCAGGGCACTTTTTGATGTATTGAATATCTACCTGCTGAGTTATCTATTCATTGCCTTTTCCGAGTTTGAGAAGAGCTTTAAAGCAATAATTACATGATGCATGGGACACATTCTGGTATATTCTACCCAAAAGGTTAGCAAACACTTCTGTTAGTAGGGAGAATTTTACCTTGGTAAATGATCTTACTAACTTCTGTGACAACTTGAGAGCAATTATAGAATTAGAGATTCTCCAGTTGTATTAAAAGACTCCTCTGAAAACTCTGTTCAAGATGACATTGATTTTAAAAGAAATTTTCACAGGCTATAAGTATATACGAGCTGTGGTTAAAGACAAACTGAAAACATTATTAAATATTTTATTTACTTTGACACTTTTATATTTGATTATATTTAACCGTATGTATAAATTTTACATGAAATCTATAAAATGTTATTGTAAAATGGGAATGCTATCAACGACTAGGGCGCTTTTATTCTCAATGTGATAACAGAAGACAACTCCAATGTTAAAAGGCTGAAAAGGCATAATTGGATTTTTTTAACTAAGAAACAATGGTCATCCGAAATAGTTCCCATTTCAGCTTCTACCTATGTTTTTTCATTGTTCAACATAAAGTCTCCTACTTTACCTTGTTTTATAAAATTTGAACAACCCTCAGGTGGTAGTAGCCAGTTTATCTCAAAAGAGATTTCAAATGAACTTGCACCTCATTTAGACAGGCTTAAAGTGGTAACCGTAATTTCAGTTGGGTATATGCAGCTGTCCCTCATGTTTCTGGTCATAAATCTTTCACTTTATGGTCAGGATATTTTCTGAGGAAGGAGAAAAGGAAAATGGGTGTGTATGTATTTGCTTGGCTTAACTTTGATCTGTCTTGCTGGCTTTCATCACCTTTGGAAGAAACTGCATTTCACACTTAAGCTGTTCCACTGTGGAATGATAAGTGATGACCATGCTGTGGATTTTCACAGCTGCACAAAAGACACCCAAGTGCACCTGTCTTTGGAACCAGAATGCAGTGAGTCCCTCTCACATTTACAAAACTGCTTTCGGGAGATTCAAACCTGGATGACTTCCAAGCTAGTTAAAAATAATTCTGGAAGAAAAGTGCAGTGCCGGTTCTTGGCAGTAGAAACGTGAGCAATGTTCAGCTGCAGCAGATTCCTTTCAGAAGGTTCTCATACCCATTTCACTTCCAAATTTCTTGCAGAAGTTATCTTGTACTTTCAGCTTTCTTCTGATAAACATATTGAAAATGCAGTCAAACAGCTTTTTATCATTTCAAAATTCAAGCTCAAATTTAATCCTGCTGCCCTGATGAAGTCAAGGAAGCTGCTAGTGCATTTTCATTATATCCAGACCTGACTGCAGAACTCCTTGTCATTCTTTAAAACTCTGACAGCATCATTCCTTTAGAACAATGTGATCGATCCAGAGGAAGGCAGTGGCAATGAACTCTGGGTACTCATACGGAAAAGAATATCCTATCCAGCTGAAAAATGTTTCCCTGTTCATTTTTCACCTAGAGACAAAGTCTCCAATCATTTGGATTTTAGATTCTGTTAAATCTTAGAGATTTGTCTGTATTGTATTAATGGTGCTTGCATTTACATCTCGGTTATCAGTTATATTTGTATAATCTCCAGCCAACAATGTTAGAATTGTCTGTATTAATAAAGACCTTATTCCTGAAAATGCAGATTGCTAACTGAAATTTCGTATTTTATAAGGATTGTAGGTACTATAAAGAAGCAGTCTACTAATCTTTGATTTACATAGAAATAAAACACTCATTAGTATGTTAGGACTAAACTAAGAAAATTACCACAAGGGCAGGTATTCCTAGGGTGGTCAACACTCTGAAAATTAGAACTGATATAAATGAATCTGAAAGTCAAGGAACTTTAGAACTGAGATTACCTCATGTAATGATTCCTAATCTAGGTTCCTCAGTCACTCAGGAAATAGATAAGCAGGTGTTGGTGGCTCATGAATATTTAAATATTTTAAATACTTCAAAAAAATCATAGCAATCGTAACTGAAAGGATTTCACACGTTAACTAAAATGTCAATTTTATCATCAATTTGGTTGGAATTATATCAGATTAGCATGGCACAGCTTGGCATTTATTCTTATTGTCCAGTTAATTTTCTTTGTGATAAGACTGGTTCTTATTGGGAACAGGGCTGTGGTATCCCTGCCAGATCCGTACTCCCAGGATAAAGGATTTGAAGCACCTGGGAAAAGGCAAACTTCCAAAAGGAGTTTCATGACCTGAAGAGGTGGTCCTCCATAATGAGTAGGGCACCTAAATTACACAAGTAAATGACTAATTTCCCCAGAGAACATGGTACCCTGTCCAAAACGACTCCATAAAGTGGGATGAGAGGTATGAGGTCACACAGGAGGAGAAAAATCTATGGTGTAAGGTATAAGTGGGATCTATTTTGCCTCTCTCCATTCCTCATTCCAGTCCCTCTGCCTTTTCCTCACTTATTCTTTTCTTGGGAGTGAGTACCTAAGCAGGGGGCCAGGGCAGAGTCTCTAGTGAGGTAGAAGAAACCAAGGTTACTAAAGCCAGAGTCAAGACCACTAAGTGAGCCTCCAGGCATAGCTCAAAGCCTGGCAGTCTCCTCAGAATAAGCAACAGGACTCTGTGCTGTGGCCTCTGGACTTCGCTAAGAGAAACATGGGTTGCATATGGACATCAGATTCTCTGGTGGTTTCTAAGGGGGGATTTTCCTCTGCTTGTGGCTTCCCAAGAGCCAGTCTTTAGAGGAGTCTCTCAGAGGGGTTAAGGACGGTACAGTGCTCCTCAGAGCACCGGCAGATGGCATGTGATATATGCATGCATTTGCTCAACAAATATTTATTGAACACCTGTTATATGCTTGTTAAGCATTGAGTTACCACCTGGACCCATACAAAGTCTCTGTCCTTATGCAAGTCTCTGTCCTTACATTTAGCAGGACAGGAGGATCCAATCCACTCCAGAGGGTTGAGAAAGACTTCCCAAAGGAAGTAACCTGTGAGACAAGGGTGGCCATATAATTTATCATCCAAACTGGACCACTTTAGAGAAGGAATCATTTTAGAGAAGGGGCACCATTTAAAAATTACACAGGATAACAGGCATAATCAGGGATTTGGTCACCCTAATTATCCCTGATGGAATAAATCAGGAAGATTAAGAGGAATCTGAAAATATCCAACATCTTATTCTCTGGCCTGGGACCTTTGTTTTTAATTGACGCTGGCAGACTTCTTGGCCCATTGGGTAAGGACTGTTGTTTTATGCTTAAGGAATAACCTGTCCTTTGGTTCCAGTCCAAAACGTTAGACCTTTGGCTTATATTAAATTATTTGTACATTCCTAGAAGGTGGTGAGCACTTGCCAGATCAGAAGATTCCTCTAAGATAGATCAACTGTCAAGAGCTCACCTAAAATGGAGGCACTTTGGTGGTCCAGTTTCCTAGTAATCCCATTCCAGAGGATACATTTGGAGTTGAAATAGCAAGACTGTACTCTTATTGGTCAATGGGTGAGGAAAGATATAAGGGCATTGGAATTGTTGGCTAGAAAGCATCCGCCAGAACATGGGCAATGGTTAAATAAGGTTCTCCTAGATAAAGAAAGGATAGTGAAAACAGGGAAAGGCCAGTAAAGTTGTCTGCTACAGCTTTACATTATGGGTGAACAGAGAGCTTTCATAGGAGCTACGGACTTGTGTTACCACTGAAGGTAATTCTACTCTCAACCACATGCCAAGAAAGAACTCTTGAACAGGTTATAGGTCTTCATGATAACAGTTAAAGGGCCTTGCTATTTCACAAGCTGGAAAAGAGAAGAAATTTAGAAACTCACATCTTGCTCATATAATACATTAACTCCAGACCACTACAGAGAACATTGCAATTCCCACTGCTATAAATGTACACCTGTTCCTCATTCATGAGGCACCCTGCACCTCCAACATACACACAACCTCCTCTCTGCACAGAGAGGTCCTTATAAACATTATTCCTGCTTTGTCTGATCTTGAGTTTGACTTCTGTACTTTTCAGCAAGCTATTAGATATCATTAATACTCTCCTCGATTTCAACAGTTTATTCTTTGGATAAGGTGCAGACATTTAGGTTAATGTCAAATTGACATTTTTTTAGCCTAAACATACTCTACCCATCTTTGAAGGATTTATGAATCAATATTAAAAAGTGTCAAAAATAAATGGATTAACATATATATACTACTATATACAAAACAGATAAACAACAAGGACCTACTGTATAGCACAGGGAACTATATTCAATATCTGGTAATAGCTTATAATGGAAAATAATCTGAAAAAGAATATATATAAGTATCTATATACAAATTTTATATATATATCTGAATCACTTTGTTGTATACCTGAAACTAACACAACATTGTAAATTAAGTATACTTCAATTTTAAAAAATGGAAAAAAAAAAACAATGTATATTCAACTCTCTGCTGGTGAGCGAGCACACAGGACAGGGCTGATAAGCATCTAACTTGAATTTGCCCCTCTGCCTTTTGACAAGGGAAGGGCAAATATTTATTTGACCAGTTAGTTTGGTTATCAGCTCTAAAGTAGCTTTTCAATATGCCAAATTTCATGTGTCCTTATTTCTTATTAAGTTCCTCTCTGTTTATAACTGTATCTAACATTAAATTACAACCAGGTACAGTAAAACCTTGACAAACTTTATCCACTAGGATCCCCTAATTGAAGAGACTTTAATGACTCTTTTGGACTTTGGGATAAAAAACAAATGACAGCAAAAAATGAATATAAAATGGAAACCTCCATACAGTTACTGGGTCACTTTGGCTTAAAATTAAGCTCCTATATTCTCAAATTCAACAACCCTGCATGCATAGCAAGTACTAGCCTCTACTGTAAGGCTGTAAATCAGTAGTTGTCAATTTGGTAAGTTTAAGAATTAGCTGGAAAGTTGATTGAAAAGCACCTTCTCAGGACCCATCTCCAGAAGATCTGGAACAGGCCTCAGGGATCTGCATGTTTATTCCTCCAGGTGATCCTAAAATCTGCACTTGGAGCATCACTGACCTACATTATTACAGGAGGGGAAAGAAATTGGTTTTTTTCCCATGCTTATTATTAGCTCATAACTAATAGTTAACTATTAGACACAGGCTAAGTATTATATATTAAATAATTTGATGTACACAAAGATGTCAGGTATTAAATATTATTAACTCTATTTTACAGGTTTGGAGAGTTTAATTAACTTGGCTGAGATCACACAGTAACTTATGGGAATCAGGTTCCAAAAAAAGAGATGTCAGATTCAAAGCCTTTTCTTTCCTTTCTAACACGGCTACTCTATATAGTTAATAGTTATAGTTATAGTTAATCACTATCTTTCAAAAAACTTAATCAACCATAAGAACTTAAATTTTTAAAAAAAGCTTTTGGGCTTATCAACTATAATAAACAAAATCACTCCATTCACCAAGCTCTCCTTTATCAAAGTTTAATGGTAGCTCAGACCCTTAGTTACCCTGTGGTCAACTTGTCAGCTAATCAAAAGCTTGGTATAATGTAGGTCAAACCAGGCCCCCTGTGTCCTTCTACAGCTTTCCACACTTTTCAAAGGGCTTTTAGGTACATTATTTCATTCGATTCCTCTAACAACACAAATAGATCACACAAAATAGATGACATCTTTGTCTCTTAATATCGAAAATCACAACAGGGTTCTCACTCTGCTCCTTAATTCAGAGGCATCATCATCTCGGCACTTTAACTCTCATCTGCAGAATGTATTTGAGCTGTTCCCCTTCCCTGTGAGCTTGGTGCCTTTGTGTCCCTATATAACCTCACAACTGCAGCCTCCATCCAAGGGGGCCAGCCTACCCAGTAAAAGACAATAGAGGACCTGGCTGAAATGCCCTGGCTTCATTTTCCCTGGGAAAATACGTAATTGCAGAAAAATTGTTCTCCAATTATTCAAATTTAAACATTTCATTTGATGAAAATGATTTTCTTTTACCCATTTTATTTCTCAGTTTAAAATTGTGGCTTCATATCCTTTGTGCTTGTATATCTGACAGTTATATTAAATCTAAAATATTACAGTTACAATGGCTAATTTAACCCTGTGCCCATTTGGAAATAATCTTATTCTAATGTAACGTCTTTATACATAACAACAGAATTTTACCAGAAGCTTTTTGACAGTAACATTTTATGGAATCAGCAGAGCACAGACCTGGCAAGTGCTCGACTGGCAGAGGCTCCACATACAGGGTATTCCAGCTGCACCACAAAGCAGCCAGCCATGGGTGATTGGCTTGACCCTGAGTTAAAGTCAGCTTGGAGAGAGAAGAAAAGCAAATCATCCTGCCCCTTTCAAATACACGTCGTAATTTCTCTTCTACTTCCAATTACACGTACGTAAGGAGGATCTGGTTAGAAGTATAGCATGTGTGTGTCTAAATGTACTTAGTAAAACATTGTAGAGGGAGATTATTCTATACCACTGATTAACAGTGGTGTTTGCTAAAATATGTAACATCATATATAAATATAAAAAGCTGTTTGGTCTGTTGAGGAATAACCCAAACTAGATGCGTTTATTTCTAAGCCCAAATCAAACGTTATAAGACCCTTGGTCCTTCTTGGAAAAGTGTACTGGAAATGCAATATGATGTGCTTTTGATATTTTTATCACCACCCCAATGTACAGTAAAGTGTTGGTGAATTTGCATTACACCAACACATCCTTGACAAAGATCATATAAATATCGAAGAAGAGAAAGATGAGCAAGCTATATGACTAATATCTAACGGTGAGCTTCTACAAATCAGAAGCAACTTAGTTGAAACATTAGGGAAGGTGGCAAGATATGCGGTAAAGAAAAACATGAACTGGCATCTGTCTTCCATACCTCTCCCTGTTACCATCTCCAGTAGCTAAATTAACTTTAGTCAAGGTTAACTAACTCCATTCTATTGCCACAGATGGGTCCCTTGGCTATACTTTAATCCTCCTGGAAATTGTAAGAGGCCAAATGAAATCTTTCACATTCAGCCAGAGGGAGGAGAGAAGAAAGCCATAAATCAGACCTCACTATAATATATTATGAGAAATTTGTCTCTTTTTAGAGTCATTGTCCAGGAAGATAACCCTTTCTTGTCTTTAGCACTTAGAAACTAGGTTGGTGCATGTCCAACATCGGGGTCATGGCCATTTTTCTGCTACACAGCTCATCTTGGAAGTGAAAGTTTCCTCCCTCCATCAATCACTAGCCAAGGTAAGTTGTCAGAGTATATGGCTGCAAGAGTTAAAAACAGATGAATGTTAACTGGTTCATTTCATAGCACCAAATACAATGAGGGGAAAGCCTGGAGCTGAGAGTTAGAAATTGCAAGTTTGTGGGAAGAATCCCAAAACACTAAATTCTCAGCAGATATTTCTGTATCTTCTGGTATGTGCTAAATCACGGTACCAAATGCAAACTTGAGTATCCTGGGGAGCAGCCCGGAATTGTGGACTGTGAGTCTGTCTGAGAGTCAAGATATCTGGTTCCACCACCAACATGAGTAGGATGATGGACAGGTTTGCCTTCATACATATGTTAAATGGGCATAATATAATATCTCATATGTTTACTTCATACAGATGTCATAACAATTCAGTATAAGAAAGGAATGTGAAAACAGTTGGAAAAAGAGGAAAGTGCTATTTAATTATATGTTATAATGATATAGGGAGTGGCTTGTAACATCTCCAGAGGAATTTAGGCTAAAATCCATACATGGTGACAGAATCATGAACTAGTCATTATTCTATTGAAAACAATGCTGAGAATTCATATTAAACAACCTCTTCTATTCAAACTATGATTTTAATTTCATCCATTCAAGTAGTATCTAGGCAGAAATATGTTCATTCTTTAATACTATGCTGGAAATGGTATCTCACGTATATACAAGTTTTGGTCATGTGATAATTATTAATTCTCATCTTCTGATTGGTAGAATGTAATGGTGAGGTGAACATGGGATTTAGGGCATAGCTGGACTCACATATGTGTTCTGACTTTTTTTTGTTTTTAACATCTTTATTGGAGTATAATTGCTTTACAATGGTGTGTTAGTTTCTGCTTTATAACAAAGTGGATCAGTTATACATATACATATGTTCCCATATCTCTTCCCTCTTGCATCTCCCTCCCTCCCACCCTCCCTATCCCACCCCTCTAGGTGGTCACAAAGCACTGAGCTGATCTCCCTGTGCTATGCGGCTGCTTCCCACTAGCTACCTATTTTACGTTTGGTAGCGTATATATGTCCATGCCACTCTCTCACTTTGTCCCAGCTTACCCTTCCCCCTCCCCATATCCTCAAGTCCATGCTCTAGTAGGTCAGTGCTGACACTTTCTAGTTGTATGCCACTGGGTAAACTTCCACCATCTGACTGTCAGTTTCTGTTATCTGTGATTATAATACTAATGTTTCTCACAGGGTTGCTGGAATGATCAAATGAGAAACTGGATGTAAAAGTGACTTGTAAAATGGAAACTGCTTTGAAATAGTGTAATCACTACTATAGGGATACAAAGTTCATAAATATGCCATCTACTTCTGGAAATTTAAATAACTCACACAATTTTCCAGATATCTTTTAATACTCACCACACTGAACTTCCATCCTATTTAGTACAGTAAATTCGCTGTCTCCTGTCTTGTGCATTCCTGCCTTATGCTTAGTTCTCATGCCACGTTCTCTCTTCCTATATCCATATGAAACACTCTTCCTGCTCCAATCTGTCCATCCTTCAAGGCACAGCTCAACTGCCTCTTCTGTGAAGCCTTCCCTGATGATCAGATTCCAATACTTACTGATCTCTTTTCTAACTCTATTGTCTGAACTCTTAAAGCACTTCTTTTTGGTGCCACTCACTTGGTACTTACCGTACCCATATCCCCCTGCAGTTATCTTTTCAGATAATGTGTATGTATCTTAACTCTACCATTAGGACAAAGGTCACTGAGTTTAAAGAACATGACACACTTTTCTAGCCCCAGCATATGTAGAGAGGTGTCTTATAAGCACTTCTCCACGTGTGTAATGACTGATATAAATGAAAACGTAATGAATGGTATAAAAATTGAAACCTACATAGCTATTCCATGTGACAAGGAAGTACTTTTAAAAAATAGTATATTTTAAAATGATTTTCCAGTTGCAATTTGCATATTATGCCATTTCAGGATATATATATTTAATGGTATTGCCAGAAGAGAGAGACTGATATAAAACAACTCATTTCAGTGTTCAGAAGGCCACCACAGATTAAAACCAAACCAATTTATGTTCATGAGGGAGAAGCATTTAAGAAGATGCCATCCATAGTACATTTGGAAGGAATGCATTCAATATTGACTAAATTAAAACACAAATCACTGATGAAAGGAAATAGACTCAAGCAACTGGCTAATAACGAAAACCAAAATAGTAGAACATGGGTGAAAGATAATTACAGTCTAGATCTCCAATAAGAAATCATGAAATAAAAACAAAGAAAATAAATTTACTCATAAAAGCAAGTGCTCCCCCATCTGCCAGCTCATTAGCTATGATAACAAAAAATGTGTTGCATTCCAGGTGACCTAAACTATCTTACCTATCTTGATCCTCAAATATGTATCTCTAGGTATGGAAAAGACATGCTTTACTCCATTACTATACTAGATTTCAGGAGCTAACAACTGTTAGGAATTAGTAAATGTCAGATATCATGATGGGTACCTTTATAAACATGATTTTTTTCAATACTCTCAATAGTCATCTTTTGAATTCCTTCACTACTTATTTACTTTATCATTAATTTGACAATTAATCCTGTACTATTTTGTGATTTCTATTATTTGCTGGAACTATTTATCTCTCATTCTTCCATTTATTTATTCATTCATCTATTCTGGTTAAATATTTATTAAGTATCTACTAGGTATCAGGTGCTATTCTTAGTTCTGGACATAGATAAGTGGATAAAAAAGTCCATTACCTATGGAGGCTTCATGTTGGTATTACTCAATTATTTGTACATACACACATTGTGTGTGTATTGTTAGCTTCTTGGAAGCTAGTTCCTTAATTTTATTTTATTTATTATTTTATTTCTTTGCATCTTCTACAGTGTCTAGCATGCTAAGTACTTAATTCACAATTGGTATTCAACAGATATGTGTTACTTTGCTTTAAAATATTTTAAATATCATTACTGGATTTAATAACATTTAAAAGTTTTTAAATTAAATTATTAAGTATTTATTTAATAATTTACTTTAAAAATCCTAAGAATAATACAATATCAAGTTCTAACTGTCTGGTAAGGACTCAAAGGAAAGTCTAAGTCTAATAAATCGGTATTCCCCACATTCCACATAACCTCATCTACCCCCATCCCCCCGAAACACAATTATTTAGACAGATTTCTAGGTCAGATTTCTCTTCTAGTGGCAACAATACCCATATTTATAATGACAACAGTTTAGCTTCTAGAATGAATTTTTACTATGATTTTCAATAACAAGATGACTTTTTAATTGATATCTCTTCAGACAAGACTATTAAGACTATTCCTTAAATTATTTTGATAAGATTTTGCGTTTGAAAATAAGAACTCTTGTCTATGTATCAGATGGAAGAGTTTCACATAGAATTATAGTCTACACATACATCATCCTGTGCATTTTTCTCAGACAGGCAGAAGCTAGGATAGTACTTCTGGCCCCTGGTCTCCACATCTTAGGCTCTTCCCTGTTGTTCTCTTTTCTATGCTTTGAAAGGCAGCATGGCATACTGGTTAAATGCATAGGTTTTAAAGGTATGACTTTTGATAAAAATAGCTTCCTCTTCTTAGGATTCTTATGGGAGTCATTTCATAGAAATGCATATAAACATTGGTACCTAGCCTGTCATATACTAAGTGCTCATCAAGCGACAGACCTTTGTATGTGAGTCAAAGGAAAATAAAAGACCCTTGTTGAAAGCTTATCTTCTTTCAGAAAAGCTTATTTTTAAGCTTTTCTGAAACCGGATAAAATATATGTTGTTATATAAGTATTTTGCATAGGCTCAAAAATTGATTTAGCCACATTTCCATCAATAGAGTTGGCTGTGGACTGACAGAGACACACAGACAATACCACGGCTGGCGTATGGGAAGAGATGGGGAAAGGGCATGCTTGCAGATGAATGAAAGATGAAGTCATTCTGCTCTCGAAAAACAAGCAGATAAACTGTGTTATTGTTGTATTTAATCCAACAAAATATAGTTCTTTATCTGTAATCTGTTTATGTTACACAAAAAAGAAACTAGGGTCAAAAACTTTAAGTAATACACTCAAGTTCACATAGTGATTTCATTCAGGATTTGACAATGAGTCCAAAGCTAGACAACTAGCCAAAAGCCATCAGTAGCTGAAGTACCAGAACAATAAGGGTCTTTCAACAGATGTTTTAAGAACAAAACTTTTAAGGGCCAAGTGCTGTGTATGTATATGAATGTGTATATGTGTGTGCACACACATGTGTGTGTATGTGCATGATATAAACAATTCAGAGGTGAGGAACTATGGAAAACAGAGAACACCATAACCTAACAAAAGAATGGACATTCAATGTTCTTCCTTTCCTCCCTTCTTCCATGATTCCTTCTCTGTTTTCTTTATCATTAAGTTGATTAAACAAAACAGACCATTTCTAATGGCTGCTTTAGGATGCGCTGCAACGATGTTATAAATTTAAAAATCCTATAGCTTCTGTCATTGTGAATACACTGAAGGATATTCAAAGAATTGGAGATTTGGACCTTGCCGGTGTAAGGTGGGAGATTTCTTATCTTCATCCCTCAACTATCATAATTGTGTTTGTTTAGATTATGTTCTATTTGTTAAACTTGTTGGCATAACTCCAGTTTATGAACTCTTATAATGGATTGAATGTGGGAGAAAAAAATACTGCTTGGTCAGTATAATCAGCATATTCAGGTAAAGAAGGATATAGAAAAAAATAATTTCCATTTAAAAATAAATTTATTATTTAAAATAAACATCATTTCTGTTCCTCTTGTTTATGGCTATTCGAATGGAGGTTTCACAGAGATTGCATACAACTGAAATGTCTAGGTCTTTACATCCCTAATTTTGAAAGCCTTCCTTAAAGCAACTTGGCTTATTTAAATTATTTCTATATTTCAAGACCCTGTTCACATTCAGTGACCTTCCTGAGGTCTCCCCATCATCCCAAATAAAATGCTTGGAACAACAGAAGCAGTGAGGCTGAGTGAAACCACTAACCACGCCCAAAGTAGCCCTCAGACTTCCATATAAATAAATACAGATACATATTTAAAGAACAAATTATAAAAGCATTAAATTATCCACCTCCTCAGGGTGCCAAATTGTCAGCCTGCACAGGCTATCTACATGTATGGCTCAAGGCCTTGCTGTAGACTTGTGGAGCATGCAATCTGATTTTTGGATCAAAAAATACAGTTTCCACATAACTAATACAAATATGCATACATTGTCCCTTTTAATGTTTGGTGTTTTTTGTTTTTTTTTTGAGACCACAACTTGAGCCTTGGAAGAAATTATAATGGGGAACTTTATTTCAAGACACTCACACAAATTAAATAGAGCAGAATTAAGGTAAAACTGGTCCCAACATGTCTCTTTCAGCCTACCTCCTTTCCTCAATCTAAGGGACACATTAGATACATTTAAAAAGGTAGAGCTACATCTTCCAGTTAATTTGAACTCTGCCTGTTTCTATCCATCTGTAAGCAAACAAAACAGTTCTGAGCCCTAAGGGGCTCCTCGCTTGCATGAGTTCCTTCTTTTATGCAGTACTGTTGGTTTGGAGGGCGGAGGCATAAGCGGTGGCTGAAACAGGTATCTGCATTCCTACCTACATCAAAGGGCTACATTTTTCTTTCATGGAACTTAGAGCTTTCAGGAGAACAAAGGATCCATGCTCAGCCATAATGTGCTATTTTGCATTTATAAATCACTAATTGCTGTTTCTCTGGGATCTCCTGCATGTCCAAAGACACTAAGACCCAAATACAGATTAGGCACTTCACCAAAGAGATTCTCTGTTCCTGCTGTCAAGTCTTTGAACACATGACAATAACTACTATTCAGAGAGACACTAGAACACAAGGAAAGCTCCCAGGTGCCACTTAGCTCTCCTTCCTTCCTGCATCCCCTCTCTCCACTCCATCACTGAAACCTGAACCCGCCAATTAGATGAACAGCCTGATACTGCTAGATGCAGAACAAAGTCTTCATCTTACTGCAGCTGTTAGACTAACAATTCAATTCTAGCCTGGAATTGACGAAGATTCTCTCATCCAGTTCCCTGGGGCTCAGAAGACTCTCCTTGTCCATTTCTGTACCCCAATAAACAGGCATTTATCTCTAAGAACATGGAAGGCTTAGTTCTATAAAAATAGATGTGAACATGAAAAATTGTGAACCCAGTTAAGCCACTAGATGACTCAGCTGGAGTGGACTGAGGGCGCTCTGAGGGCAGCTCACATATCTGCTATCCCAGAATACACCTTAAACTCCCAGTCACAGAGGAGCGTGCCCAAGGAACCAACAATTTCCCTTGAGCTGCAAACCACAGAGTTCTACTTTAGCAGAAGTTTGGACAATCGACAATGTTCTTTCCTGTGTCTATCCTATTATAAAATCAGCTCTAACTTATGATAGACTCTAGAAAGTATCAAGAGTAGAATCCTAAAGCATGCATTTCAGAGTTGCTTGCCTTGCCCTTCACTAACTACAAATACATAGCATTCAGGCTCCTCTGACATGCAGCAACTGCTTTTGTGTTTATAGCTATTTAAAAAAAACAGAAAATAAGAAAGCAAGGGCTACCTCATTTTTCTTACATAGAATGTGTTCTCTGTACCTCTGCCAAACAGATGAAGACTACATGAAGCATTAATCCTCAGGAAACCAAGTCACTGACTGAAGTGGAATTTGTCCTATGCATCAAGAGGACTTAAGAAAGGAAAAATAAGTTTAAGGAGTCACACTTATTAATTATCTGCTATTTATTAGGCACTGTTATTTTTAATACATTATTTTATTTTACTTTAAAAAGTTGAATTAATTTTTCCTGTTAAATGTGTGAGGTGGATATTTTCACTCACATTTTACAGATAGGGAAAAGTGATGCAGAAGATTAAATAACTCACCCAAAGTTAAAGAGCTGGTGAATAGCAGAGCTGGAATTAAAAACCTAATCTAGAATCTGCTGAAGAGGGAGGAACCAAGATGGTGGAGTAGAAGGACGTGCTCTCACTCCCTCTTGCGAGAACACCAAAATCACAACTAACTGCTGGACAGTCATCGACAGGAAGACACTGGAACTCACCAAAAAAGATACCCCACATCCAAAGACAAAGGAGAAGCCACAAAGAGATGGTAGGAGGGGCGCAATCACGGTAAAATCAAATCCCATAACTGGTGGGTGGGTAATTCACAGACTGGTGAACACTTATACCACAGAAGTCCACCCACTGGAGTGAAGGTTCTGAGCCCCACGTCAGGCTTCCCAACCTGGGGGTCCGGCAACGGGAGGAGGAATTCCTAGAGAATCAGACTTTGAAGTCTAGTAGGAATTGATTGCAGGACTTCAACAGGACTGGGGGAAACAGAGACCCCACTCTCGGAGGGCACACACAAAGTAGTGTGTGCATCGGAACCCAGGGGAAGGAGCAGTGACCCCGGGGGAGACTGAACCAGACCTACCTGATAGTGTTGGAGGGTGTCCTGCAGAGGCAGGGGGTGTCTCTGTTTCAACGTGGGGACAAGGACCCTGGCAGCAGAAGTTCTGGGAAGTACTCCTTGGCGTGAGCCCTCCCAGAGTCTGTCATTAGCCCCACCAAAGAGCACAGGTAGGCTCCAGTGTTGGGTTGCCTCAGCAAAAACAACCAACAAGGAGGGAACCCAGCCCCACCCATCAACACTCAAGTGGATAAAAGTTTTACTGAGCTCTGCCCACCACAGCAACAGTCAGCTCTACCCACTACCAGAGCCTCCCATCAAGCCTCTTAGATAGCCTCAACTACCAGAGGGCAGACAGCAGAAGCAAGAAAAAACTCAATCCTGCAGCCTGTGGAACAAAAACCACATTCACAGAAAGACAGACAAGATGAAAAGGCAGAGGGCTATATACCAGACGAAGGAACAAGATAAAACCCCAGAAAAACAACTAAATGAAGCGGAGATAGGCAACCTTCCAGAAAAAGAATTCAGAATAATGATAGTGAAGATGATCCAGGACCTCGGAATAAGAATGGAGGCAAAGATCAAGAAGAAATGTTTAACAAAGACCTACAAGAATTAAAGAACAAACAGAGATGAACAATACAATAACTGAAATGAAAACTACACTAGAAGGAATCAATAGCAGAATAACTGAGGCAGAAGAACGGATTAGTGACCTGGAAGACAGAATGGTGGAATTCACTGCTGCGGAACAGACTAAAGAAAAAAGAATGAAAAGAAATGAAGATAGCCTAAGCGACCTCTGGGACAACATTAAAGACAACATCATTTGCATTACAGGGGTCCCAGAAGGAGAAGAGAGAGAGAAAGGACCAGAGAAATTATTTGAAGAGATTATAGTCGAAAACTTTCCTAACATGGGAAAGGAAATAGCCACCTAAGTCCAGGAAGCGCAGACAGTCCCATACAGCAAAAACCCAAGGAGAAACACACCGAGACGCATAGTAATCAAATAGGCAAAAATTAAAGACAAAGAAAAATTATTGAAAGCAGCAAGGGAAAAACAACAAATAACATACAAGGGAACTCCCATAAGGTTAACAGCTGATTTCTCAGCAGAAACTCTACAAGCCAGAAGGGAGTGGCATGATATACTTAAAGTGATGAAAGGGAAGAACCTACAACCAAGATTACTCTACCCAGCAAGGATCTCACTTAGATTTGATGGAGAAATCAAAAGCTTCACAGACAAGCAAAAGCTAAAAGACATCAGCACCACCAAACCAGCTCTACAACAAATGCTAAAGGAACTTCTCTAAGTGGGAAACACAAGAGAAGAAAAGGACCTACAAAAACAAACCCAAAACAATTAAGAAAATGGTCATAGGAACATACATATTGATAATCACCTTAAACGTGAATGGATTAAATGCTCCAACCAAAAGACACTGGCTTTCTGAATGGATACAAAAACAAGACCCATCTATATACTGTCTACAAGAGACCCACTTCAGACCTAGGGACACATACAGACTGAAAGTGAGGGGATGGAAAAAGATATTCTATGCAAATGGAAATCAAAAGAAAGCTGGAGTAGCTATACTCATATCAGATAAAATAGATTTAAAAATAAAGAATGTTACAAGAGACAAGGAAGGACACTACATAATGATCAAGGGATCAATCCGAGAAGAAGATATAACAATTATAAATATATATGCACCGAACATAGGAGCACCTCAGTACATAAGGCAACTGCTAACAGCTATAAAAGAGGAAATCGACAGTAACACAATAATAGTGGGGGACTTTAACACCTGACTTACACCAATTGACAGATCATCCAAAATGAAAATTAATAAGGAAACAAAAGCTTTAAATGAATGACACAACAGACCAGATAGATTTAATTGATATTTATAGGACATTCCATCCAAAAACAGCAGATTACACTTTCTTCTCAAGTGCACATGGAACATTCTCCGGGATAGATCACATCTTGGGTCACAAATCAAGCCTCAGTAAATTTAAGAAAGCTGAAATCATATCAAGCACCTTTTCCGACCACAATGTTATAGAGATTAGAAATCAATTACAGGGAAAGAAAGTAAAAAACACAAACACATGAAGGCTAAACAATACACTACTAAATAACCAAGAGATCACTGAAGAAATCAAAGAGGAAATCAAAAAATACCTACAGACAAATTACAACAAAAACACGATGATCCAAAACCTATGGGATACAGAAAATCAGTTCTAAGAGGGAAGTTTACAGCAATACAAGCCTACCTCAAGAAACAAGAAAAATCTCAAATAAACAATCTAACCTTACACCTAAAGGAACTAGAGAAAGAAGAGCAAACAAAACTCAAAGTTAGCAGAAGGAAAGAAATCATAAAGATCAGGGCAGAAATAGAAAGAAAGAAAACAATAGCAAAGATCAATAAAACTAAAAGCTGGTTCTTTGAGAAGATAAACAAAATTGATAAGCCATTAGCCAGACTCATCAAGAAAAAGAGGGAGAGGACTCAAATCAATAAAATTAGAAATGAAAAACGAGAAGTTACAACAGACTCCGGAGAAATACAAAGAATCCTAAGAGACTACTACTAGCAACTCTATGCCAATAAAATGGACAACCTGGAAGAAATGGAAAAATTCTTAGACAGGTATAACCTTCCAAGACTGAACAAGGAAGAAGTAGAAAATATGAACAGACCAATCACAAGCACTGAAATTGAAACTGTGATTAAAATTTTCCAACAAACAAAAGTCTAGGACCAGATGGCTTCACAGCTGAATTCTATCAACCATTTAGAGAAGAGCTAACACCCATCCTTCTCAAACTCTTCCAAAAAATTGCAGAGGAAGGAACACTCTCAAACTCATTCTATGAGGCCACCATCACCCTGATACCAAAACCAAAGATACTACAAAAAAAGAAAATTACAGATGAAAATTGCTGATGAATATAGATGCAAAAGTCATCAACAAAATACTAGCAAACAGAATCCAACAACACATTAAAACGATCATACACCACGATCAAGTGGGATTTATCCCAGGGATGTAAGGATTCTTCAGTATATGCAAATCAATCAATGTGATACTCCATATTAACAAATTGAAGAATAAAAACCATATATTCATCTCAATAGATGCAGAAAAAGCTTTTGACAAAATTCAACACCCATTTATGATAAAAAACTCTCCAGGAAGTGGGCATAGAGGGAACCTACCACAACATAATAAAGGTCATATATGACAAACCCACAGCAAACATCAGTCTCAATGGTGAAAAACTGAAAGCATTTCCTCTAAGATCAGGAATGAGACAAAGATGCCCACTCTCACCACTATTATTCAACATAGTTTTCGAAGTCCTAGCCACGGCAATCAGGGAAGAAAAAGAAATAAAAGGAATACAAATTGGAAAAGAAGAAGTAAAACTGTCACTGTTTGCAGATGACATGATACTATACATAGAGAATCCTAAAGATGCCACCAGAAAACTACTAGAGCTAATCAATGAATTTGGTAAAGTTGCAGGATACAAAATTAATGCACAGAAATCTCTTGTATTACTATACACTAATGATGAAAAATCTGAAAGAGAAATTATGGAAACACTACCATTTACCATTGCAACAAAAATAATAAAATACCTAGGAATAAACCTACCTAGGGAGACAATAGGCCTCTATGCAGAAAACTATAAGACACTGATGAAAGAAATTAAAGATGATACCAACAGGTGGAGAAATATACCATGTTCTTGGATTGTAAGAATCAATATTGTGAAAATGACTATACTACCCAAAGCAATCTACAGATTCAATGCAATCCCTATCAAATTACCAATGGCATTTTTTACGGAACTAGAACAAACCATCTTAAAAGTTGTATGGAGACACTAAAGACCCCGAATTACCAAAGCAGTCTTGAGGGAAAAAAATGGAGCTGGAGGAATCAGACTCCCTGACTTCAGACTATACTACAAAGCTACAGTAATCAAGACAATATGGCACTGGCACAAAATCAGAAACATAGATCAATGGAACAAGATAGAAAGCCCACAGATAAACCCACACACCTATGGTCAACTAATCTATGACAAAGTAGGCAAAGATATACAATGGAGAAAAGACAGTCTCTTCAATAAGTGGTGCTGGGAAAACTGGACAGCTACAGGTAAAAGAATGAAATTAGAATACTCCCTAACAGCATACACAAAAATAAACTCAAAATGGATTAGAGACCTAAATGTAAGACTGGACACTATAAAACTCTTAGAGGAAAACATAGGAAGAACACTCTTTGACATAAATAACTGCAAGATCTTTTTTGTTCCACCTCCTAGAGTAATGGAAATAAAAAACAAAAATAAACAAATGGGACCTAATGAAACTTCAAAGCTTTTGCACAGCCAAGGAAACCATAAACAGGACGAAAAGACAACCCTCAGAATGGGAGAAAATATTTGCAAACGAATCAACGGACAAAGGATTAATCTACAAAATATATAAACAGCTCATTCAGCTCAATAACAAAGAAACAAACAACCCAATCCAAAAATGTGCAGAAGACCTAAATAGACGTTTCTCCGAAGAAGACATACAGATGGCCAAGAAGCACATGAAAAGATGCTCAACATCACTAATTATTAGAGAAATACAAATCAAAACTACAATTAGGTATCTATCACCTCACACCAGTTAGAATGGGCATCATCAGAAAATGTACAAACAACAAATGCTGGAGAGGGTGTGGAGAAAAGGGAACCCTCGCACTGTTGGTGGGAATGTAAATTGATACAGCCACTATGGAGAACAATATGGAGGTTCCTTAAAAAACTAAAAATAGGGGGGGACCTTGAAGATGGCAGAAGAGTAAGACGCGGAGACGGCCTGCCTCCCCACAGATACACCAGAAATACATCTACACGTGGAACAACTCCTACAGAACACCTACTGAAGGCTGGCAGAAGACCTCAGACTTCCCAAAAGGCAAGAAACTCCCCACGTACCTGGGTAGGGCAAAAGAAAAAAAGAAAAAACAGAGACAAAAGAATAAGGACGGCACCTGCACCAGTGGGAGGGAGCTGTGAAGGAGGAACGGTTTCCACACACTAGAAGCCCCTTCGCGGGCGGAGACTGCGGGAGGCGGAGGGGGGAGCTTCGCGACCGCGGAGGAGTGCACAGCGACGGGTGCGGAGGGCAAAGCAGCGAGATTCCCGCACAGAGGATCGGTGCCGACCGGCACTCACCAGCCCGAGAGGCTTGTCTGCTCACCAGCCGGGGCGGGCGGGGCTGCGAGCTGAGGCTTGGGTTTCGGTTTCGGAAGGAGCGCAGGGAGGCCTGGGGTTGGCAGCTTGAACATAGCCTGAAGGGGTTAGTGCACCAAGGCTAGCCGGGAGGGAGTCCGGGGAAAAGTCTGGACCTGCCGAAGAGGCAAGAGACTTTTTCTAACCTTTTTGTTTCCTGGTGCGCGAGGAGAGGGGTTTAAGAGTGCTGCTTAAAGGAACTCCAGAGATGGGCGCGAGCCGCGGCTAAAAGCGCGAACCCCAGAGACGGGCGCGAGACGCGGCTAAAACCGCGGACCCCAGAGACGGGCGGGAGACGCTAAGGCTACTGCTGCCGCCACCACCAAGGGGCCTGTGTGCGAGCACAGGTCACTCTCCACACCAGTCTTCCGCGGAGCCTGTGCAGCCCGCCACTGCCAGGTTCCCGGGATCCAGGGACAACTTCCCCGGGAGAAGGCACGGCGGGCCTCAGGCTGGAGCAACGTCACGCCGGCCTCTTCCGCCGCAGGCCCGCCCCGCACGCAGTGCCCCTCCCCCCCCCCCACCCCCGGCCTGAGTGAGCCGGAGCCCCCGAATCATAGGCTCCTTTAACCCCGTCCTGTCTGAGCAAAAAACAGACGCCCTCCAGCGACCTACACGCAGAAGCAGGGCCAAATCCAAAGCTGAGCTCCTGTGAGCTGTGAGAACAAAGAAGAGAAAGGGAAATCTCTCCCAGCAGCCTCAGAAGCAGTGGATTAAAGCTCCACAAGCAACTTGATATACCCTGCATCTGTGGAATACCTGAATAGACAAGGAATGATCCCAAATTGAAGAGGTGGAATTTAGGAGCGAGATCTATGATTTTTTTCCCTTTTCCTCTTTTTGTGAATGTGTACGTGTATGCTTCTGTGTGAGATCTTGTCTGTATAGTCTTGCTTCCACCATTTGTCCTAGGGCTCTATCCGTCCATGTTTTGTTTTGTTTTTTAATTTTTTTTCTTAATAATTAATTTTAATTGTAATAACTTTATTATACTTTATCTTCGTTCTGTCTTTCTTTCTTTCCTTCCTTCCTTCCCTCCTTTAGACAACGAATCACCCCAAATTGAGGAGGTGGTCTCTGAGAGCAAGATTTATGATTTTTCCCCCTTTACCTCTTTTTGTGAGGGTGTATGTGTATGCTTCTGTGTAAGATTTTCTCTGTATAGCTTTGCTTCCAACATTTGTCCTAAGGTTCTATCCGTCCTTTTTTTTTTTTTATATTTTTTAGTTCAATAACTATATTATACTTTATTTTATTTTTACTGTATCTTCCTTTCTGTCTTTTTTCCTTCTTTCCCTCCCTCCTTCCTTCCTTCCTCCCTCCCTCCCTCCTTTCTTTCCTTCTTTGCTTCTTTCTTCCTTCCTTTCCTCCTTTCCTTCTTTCTTTCCTCATACTTCTACTAATTCTCTCTAGTTTTTCTCCCTTTTACTCTGAGCCGTGTGGATGAAAGGCTCTTGGTGCTCCAGCCAGGAGTCAGGGCTCTGCCTCTGAGGTAGGAGAGCCAACTTCAGGACACTGGTCAACAAGAGACCTCCCAGCTCCACATAATATTAAACGGCAGAAATCTCCCAGAGACCTCCACCTTAACACCAGCACCCAGCTTCACTCAACGACCAGCAAGCCATAGTGCTGGACAACCTATGCCAAACAACTAGCAAAACAGGAACACAACCCCACCCATTAGCAGAGAGGCTGCCTAAAATCATAATAAGGCCACAGACACCCCAAAACACACCACCAGACGTGAACCTGCCCACTAGAGAGACAAGATCCAGCCTCATCCACCACAACACAGGCACTAGTCCCCTCCACCAGGAAGCCTACACAACACACTGAAACAACCTTAGCCACTGGAGACAGACATCAAAAACAACGGGAACTACGAACCTGCAGCTGGCAAAAAGGAGACCCCAAACACAGTAAGATAAGCAAAATGAGAAGACAGAAAAACACACAGCAGATGAAGGAGCAAGATAAAAACCCACCAGACCTAACAAATGAAGAGGAAATAGGCAGTCTACCTGAAAAAGAATTCAGAATAATGATAGTAAGGATGATCCGAAATCTTGGAAATAGAATGGACAAAATGCAAGAATCAGTTAACAAGGACCTAGAAGAAATAAAGATGAAACAAGCAACGATGAACAACGCAATAAATGAAATTAAAAGTACTCTAGATGGGATCAATAGCAGAATAACTGAGGCAGAAGAACGGATAAGTGACCTGGAAGATAAAATAGTGGAAATAACTACTGCAGAGCAGAATAAAGAAAAAAGAATGAAAAGAACTGAGGACAGTCTCAGAGACCTCTGGGACAACATTAAACGCACCAACATTCGAGTTATAGGGCTTCCAGAAGAAGAGAAAAAGAAAGGGACTGAGAAAATATTTGAAGAGATTATAGTTGAAAACTTCCCTAATATGGGAAAGGAAATAGTTAATCAAGTCCAGGAAGCACAGAGAGTCCCATACAGGATAAATACAAGGAGAAATACGCCAAGACACATATTAATCAAACTGTCAAAAATTAAATACAAAGAAAGCATATTAAAAGCAGCAAGGGAAAAACAAATAACACACAAGGGAATCCCCATAAGGTTAACAGCTGATCTCTCAGCAGAAACCCTACAAGCCAGAAGGGAGTGGCAGGACATACTGAAAGTGATGAAGGAGAAAATCCTGCAACCAAGACTACTCTACCCAGCAAGGATCTCATTCAGATTTGATGGAGAAATTAAAACCTTTACAGACAAGCAAAAGCTGAGAGAGTTCAGCACCACCAAACCAGCTTTACAACAAATGCTAAAGGAACTTCTCTAGACAAGAAACATAAGAGAAGGAAAAGACCTATAATAACGAACCCAAAACAATTTAGAAAATGGGAATAGGAACATACATATCGATAATTACCTTAAATGTAAATGGACTAAATGCTCCCACCAAAAGACACAGATTGGCTGAATGGATACAAAAACAAGACCCTTATATATGCTGTCTACAAGAGACCCACTTCAGACCTAGAGACACATACAGACTGAAAGTAAGGGGATGGAAAAAGATATTCCATGCAAATGGAAACCAAAAGAAAGCTGGAGTAGCAATTCTCGTATCAGACAAAATAGACTTTAAAATAAGGACTATTAAAAGAGACAAAGAAGGACACTACATAATGATCAAGGGATCGATCCAAGAAGAAGATATAACAATTGTAAATATTTATGCACCCAACATAGGAGCACCTCAATACATAAGGCAAATACTAACAGCCATAAAAGGGGAGATCAACAGTAACACATTCATAGTAGGGGACTTTAACACCCCACTTTCACCCATGGACAGATCATCCAAAATGAAAATAAATAAGGAAACACAAGCTTTAAATGATACATTAAACAAGATGGACTTAATTGATATTTATAGGACACTCCATCCAAAAACAAGAGAATACACATTTTTCTCAAGTGCTCATGGAACATTCTCCAGGATAGATCATATCTTGGGTCACAAATCAAGCCTTGGTAAATTTAAGAAAATTGAAATTGTATCAAGTATCTTTTCTGACCACAACGCCATAAGACTAGATATCAATTACAGGAAAAGATCTGTAAAAAATACAAACACATGGAGGCTATTTATACACTACTTAATAATGAAGTGATCACTGAAGAAATCAAAGAGGAAATTAAAAAATACCTAGAAACAAATGACAATGGAGACACAATGACCCAAAACCTATGGGATGCAGCAAAAGCAGTTCTAAGGGGGAAGTTTATAGCAATACAAGCCCACCTTAAGAAGCAGGAAACATCTCAAATAAACAACCTAACCTTGCACCTCAAGCAATTAGAGAAAGAAGAACAAAAAAACCCCAAAGCTAGCAGAAGGAAAGAAATCATAAAAAGCAGATCAGAAATAAATGAAAAAGAAATGAAGGAAACGATAGCAAAGATCAATAAAACTAAAAGCTGGTTCTTTGAGAAGATAAACAAAATAGATAAACCACTAGCCAGACTCATCAAGAAAAAAAGGGAGAAGACTCAAATCAATAGAATTAGAAATGAAAAAGGAGAAGTAACAACTGACACTGCAGAAATAAAAAAAATCCTGAGAGATTACTACAAGCAACTCTATGCCAATAAAATGGACAATCTGGAAGAAATGGACAAATTCTTAGAAATGCACAACCTGCCAAGACTGAATCAGGAAGAAATAGAAAATATGAACAGACCAATCACAAGCACTGAAATTGAAACTGTGATTAAAAATCTTCCAACAAACAAAAGCCCAGGACCAGATGGCTTCACAGGTGAATTCTATCAAACGTTTAGAGAAGAGCTAACACCTATCCTTCTCAAACTCTTCCAAAATATAGCAGAGGGAGGAACACTCCCAAATTCCTTCTACGAGGCCACCATCACCTTGATACCAAAACCAGACAAGGATGTCACAAAGAAAGAAAACTACAGGCCAATATCACTGATGAACATAGATGCAAAAATCCTCAACAAAATACTAGCAAACAGAATCCAACAGCACATTAAAAGGATCATGCACCACGATCAAGTGGGGTTTATTCCAGGAATGCAAGGATTCTTCAATATACGCAAATCTATCAATGTGATAAACCATATTAACAAATTGAAGGAGAAAAACCATATGATCATCTCAGTAGATGCAGAGAAAGCTTTCAACAAAATTCAACACCCATTTACGATAAAAACCCTGCAGAAAGTAGGCATAGAGGGAACTTTCCTCAACATAATAAAGGCCATATATGACAAGCCCACAGCAAACATCATCCTCAATAGTGAAAAACTGAAAGCATTTCCACTAAGATCAGGAACAAGACAAGGTTGCCCACTCTCACCACTCTTATTCATCATAGTTTTGGAAGTTTTAGCCACAGCAATCAGAGAAGAAAAGGAAATAAAAGGAATCCAAATCGGAAAAGAAGAAGTAAAGCTGTCACTGTTTGCAGATGACATGATACTATACATAGAGAATCCTAAAGATGCTACTAGAAAACTATTAGAGCTAATCAATGAATTTGGTAAAGTAGCAGGATACAAAATTAATGCACAGAAATCTCTTGATCTAGAGACTGTCATACAGAGTGAAGTAAGTCACAAAGAGAAAAACAAATATCGTATATTAACGTATGTTTGTGGAACCTAGAAGAATGGTACAGATGAACCGGTTTGCAGGGAAGAAGTTGAGACACAGATGTGGAGAACAAACATATGGACACCAAGGGGGGAAAACTGCGGTGGGGTGGGGATTGTGGTGTGCTGAATTGGGTGATTGCGACTGACATATATACACTGATGTGTATGAAATTGATGACTGATAAGAACCTGCAGTACAAGCAAACAAACAAACAAAAAAACAACTAATACTAAACTTTCTTTGGGTTATTTGTATGGAAATATGTTAATATAAATGTTTCAGACTTTACATGAAATTTCTAAAAATCTTAAAAACAAACAAACAAAACCCCTAATCTACTATTACCAGAATTTATTTAAGAGAGTTAAACTATGATTGTTGCAGTTAGAGGATTCAGGAAATGCCCCTTGGTGATAAACAAACAAACAAAAAACTCTGAAAAGAAACAGATGTCTGAAACTGTATCTGCAAGGGTCTCTAGACCCTCCACTGCTCTTTGAAGGCATGGTGATCATACTGTAAGGGATTTATCTCTGAATGAATCTAGCATTCCATAATAAGACTAGTCTTTGCTATATGTCAAAACTTATTACATCTATTGTATATCAAACCTAAGTTTTAGGTTCATGTATATAATTCGAGTATATACTTGTCATTTACTGTATTGATTCTGGACTAGATGATGGTGCTATAATGAAAAAAAAAAAAAAAAAAAAAAAAAAAAGACCAAATCCCCAAGCTAAAGGTGCTCACAGCAAAAGAGGGCAACAAATATTTTCATTTGGTGCATTACCAGCATAAGCAGAGTATTAAGAGATCATACGGAAAAAAATAATAACAGAAGCAAATCGGAAGCAACCTAAACAATCAACGGGATATTGTCAGGTAACTTATGGTCTAGCCACATGATGGAATACTAGTCAGCCATTAGAATCACACTGTAGCAGAGTACCTGATGACTTTGGAATATTTTTGATATCTATTGTTAAGCTGGACAAGCAGGCTATATAACAGATACACAATATGATTTCATTTGAAATATATATGTAGAGAACATTTCAGCAAATGTTAATAATGGTTATGTACATAAGTTAGAACAATTATGTCTTCTGCTTTTTTATGTTTTCTAACCTTTCTACAGTGAATCCGTTTTTCTTTTGTAATCGGAACATTTTTTCAATGTATTTTATTTCAAAATCAAATAAATAGTGTTTGCAATGCCTTAACTACAACAAAAATAATTTGAAATTTCTACAAAGTGAGGAAAAATAAAATTCCTAATAAAATTAAGATTTATTTTTACAGAGGGCCTCCTGAGCTCCAAGATGCCTCACTCTGATTAATCTTGTTGCCTTGAATTTCTAGTCAGTATTTGGGAATTATGCCAGATGTGGCATCTAGCCTCAGTCCTACTCCTCCCTCATGGTCATAAAAGGCTTCTCACACTTCGGATACTGAAATGGAGTGGCTCTCCCACTTGGCAGCCTTTGGAAATGAAAAGATCATTTTGTTGTGTATTGTCATCTGGTTGGTAAAAGTGCTAGTTATTTCTTTAACCTGGTTAACATGCCTCTCCTACCAAGAAAGGCAGGACTTCTATTTTTCTCTCTGCCTTGAGGTAAATCCCAAAAGTAATAAAGGAGAAAAAAGAGCAAGAATTCCTCAAGACCTACAACTGAACAGGCCCCAGGAAAGAAACATGAGGTGGACAGTCACTAGAATGACATGTGAAATAAGACTGAAAACGCAGAAGTGCTTGACGTGACTATAGTCTGCAAGTGGAAAGCTTTAAGAACTGGTCACGGATGCCTGTATGTTGGCAGGCTTGGAGAATTGTTACCTGAAGTCCTCCGTTTACTTATAGACAAAATGCTCAGGTCTGTTTCCCTTCAAAGTCCAGTGTTTTGATGCCTGGCTACATTACTCGTGCATCTTGAGCTATGCCACTGAGCAAGGAGGAAGAACAGTTTGAATCATTGTTGCTATTTGGGAAGTCAGAATTATTAACAACCAACTAATCTAGGAAAAAAGCCAGAATCTCTCAGGAAGCCTTTCAGTATCTCTGGGCCAGTTTCTATGAATTCAACAACTTGGAAAAGATTTCTACTTCTAAAGCTACCCAGGGAGTCTGGAGAAGGGGCAAAAATCCTGCAGTGGCTGAGCCTGGATCACCAGCTCAGATCACTTACAACCTGCATTGGCTGCGGGCAGACCCTGATGCAGCCTAGGTTGCAAACACAATGTGGCCAGCATACCAACAAAAGACTCAGTAGTAAACATGATGACTTCTGTAGAGTGCTGTGTATTAACCATTGTTTTTTGGTTTTGGGGGGTGTTTTCCCCCAGGGTACACTGAAAAACAGCATAATTTACACAGGTTCATATATCACCAGTTTGCTAAGTGAACACTAAAGAGATGACAAGAATACAGGTTCTTGCATCATTTTTCTGTTTTTTCTCGCTCTCTTTTTTTGTAATATCTAAATAGAGTTGCATGCCATTTCAGGTACTTACTCAAATACAAGATTCATTGTGATGATCTTTATTACCTTTGTTACACTAAAGCCCATAGTTGTGTTTAATCATAAGATTCTCTAGGGTGACACTCTCTAAATTAAGCTACCAAGAACTGATATTTTAAGCTAAGCTAGCTCCCAGGTCTTAATAGTATCTAATCTGAGACAAAAAAAAATCACACTGAATGTTAGCAGCAGGGCAGATGTAAGGTGCATAGGTACTACTGAAGAAGGAAAAGAAGATGATGAAATATTCCTGGGAAACTTTTTCACATGCAATGAATGTGATGGGGAGACTTTAGACATAGTTTAGCTATTTGAGCAAATGTTTCTAAACCTGTATTTTCTCTTTGAAATTCTCAAAACCAGCAAGTTAATTTAATATTAGAGTATTTTAACCTATGATGCATAATTACAATAATTGTTTTCAGTTGAAGCTCTTTATATCAGGCAACTTAATTGCTTGACACATATTAATGAATGGATAAATGCATTTAGTTAAATTAGAAAAATATTAATCATGTGTTGTATGACTTCCTACGGTTAAAAAAAATTGGCTGGCTAGCTGAAGATTACACCTTTAATGTAGATGTGAGATTATATTTAATATACAAAAAAGAAAAATAAATTATCTGGATAACTAAAGCAATAAGTAAACACACAATTAACACTATTTAAAGGGGAAGAAAAAATAAAATTTTGTGTGTATATGATGAGTTTTTATTTAACTAAGCATTCATTTATTTATTCAAAAAAGATTTACTGATACAGGACATGCACTATTTTAGGCACTAGGAATACAACAGTGAACAAAAGCTTCAAAGCATCTGCACTCTCAGAGCCTTCTCCCTGACTACTAGGATAAGCAATAATTATTCACGTTTAGATTTGCACGTTTAGATTTAGCTCACTGTAAATACTAAGCCACTTTACGTGTGAATTACAAAGCAATGGAGAGAGAATCAAAAGGTCTAGTCTCTTATGTAATCTCTATGTGACCTTGGCCTTGACATTTAACCTCTGAAAACCCTTTTCTTTTAATCTATTAAATGTGTTGATTGCTAAGACTAGGTGATCTCTAACATCTATTTAAGTTATAAAATTCCATGATTCGGTGTTTCTTGCTGAGAGAAAAATATTTTTGACTCATGTTTATAGTGTTTATAAGTGGAAAGTTCTTAACAATTAAAGAAAACAAAAGTAACTCTGACTAATTACAGTCAAAAGCAAACTGAGAAAGGTATTGCAGTACTTAAAAACATGTAAGTGAAGCAGTGATGGGCAAAGTTAACAGGAAAAATCACCACAGTGATTACAGCCGTTGTGAAGCGTTGTCAGAAACAGCAAGTAAATTACAGAGAAAACGATCTATAAATCCTTCTCTGAAAATCACTACTATTATCATGATGTTAACTGGGTAATTTTTCCAGCATAAGGGGCAAATGCATTTTTAAAAACATAATCAGTTGGGTAGTACACATAGAAAATGCAATTCTTACAACAGCTAATCTGAGGTTATTCTATTAGGTAAGATAAGCAAAAAACAAAATCACATTGCATATTAGTATAAAAGTTATATACATAAAATGATAGATCTTTTAGCTAGTCTTCATTTATTCAGCTTTCTTTATAGAATAGAGAACAGAGAAAGAAAGCTCAGAAATCACAACTCATATAGACATGGGCACACCTCATTAATATTAAAGATAATATCCATAAAATAAATTTTGAATTAATTATGTTTGGATTATCCAGTGTTTTCATTAAAGAACAACAGAGCATGGAGTCGACTGCAAAATGGCATTTGTTTCTAATTGCTTATGATTTAAATAAACCAATGTCAGATTAAAGAGCTTTTACTCTTAATACCATGGAAGATTTGCCTTAGGGTGTCCTGAGCACAGTTTATAAATCTAGAGTTGGTGAGAATAATATTCCTCACAAATTACAGCCCATATGCAGAAGCTGTTTCTTTCACACTTCACTACTTGTATATCTAGTTACATTAACAGGTACTTGCTATTCTTTGTTTTCTTTAGCTCAAATAATACCTTAACTCCTTTTATTTGTACTGATTCATGTTTTCAAAAGTGTTTTCATATCCTTTTTGTTGTTTAAATATCAAATACTTCTTTGAAGTAGATAAGGCAGGCATCAACCTCTCTAAGCCTCAGTTTCCTCCTCTGTAATATGAAAATAATAATAATATCTCAACGTAAGTTTTTCTGAAGATTAAGTGATGTTGGTAATGATGATTATATTTTACATTTATTGATCATTTACTATATGCTAAATATCATTCTAATTGTGCTGCATCAGTTAACTTATTTAATCAACATAGTAACCCTATAAAATAGGTCCTATTATTATCCCTATTTTATAATCTAAGAAATCTGGGTCACAGAAAGCAAAAATAATTTGCCCAAGTTTACACAGAAAATCACAGTTCCACTAGGTAACGATGTAAGCTACCTAGAATTATATATGGCATCATGTTGCTTCCTTTTGTCAATAAACAAATTTTCACATTGACTCATGGTTTCATCAAGACTCCAATGCAGTCATTTCAAATCCTTAATTGAAAAAGGAATGACATAAATTATACAATATAAATTCTATCAATTCTGAGTAACTCACTTTGATCCTATACTTAAAAATAAACAAGTAGGACCTAATCTTAATGCATCATATCATATATAATAGTCATGAATATCATTTGACCAATTTAAAAGAAGTTAGAGTATGGCTAGAAAGAGGACTAAATGAGTAAGAAGTATTCTAAGCAGTTTTAAATGGTTTTTGGAGCTCATGGAATTGGAAGAGGTTAGAAAAAGAGTTAACATTTAGAAGCTCTGTATTTCTTACACACACACACACATGCACACACCTTCTACGAAGCAGGAATTATAAAAAGATATATTTTAAAAGATACATTTTATCAAAACCCCTTATGCTTAAAGAAAAATCATTCCCAACTGAATTATATTAAAAATATTTTTTTTCTAAAACAAAACCGCCACTCCTAAAGTCACATGATAAAGAATTCATATTTTTATTCTAAGCAAGGTTCTGATCACAACATATATGCTCTTTTGCCTGAGACATAATGGTATTCAATAAACGTTTCATTTATAAAATTTGGAACCCAACTCTCTTTATTCTACCAATAGTAATATGTATCATCACACACACACACACACACACACACAACCTTCTTCCCTATAGCTAAAAATAAATTTTACTTGTTTTTCTTCTACCAAGTGCCCTCTATCAAAAACTGATCATGATAATCCCCAATAGTTCACTCTTTATTTAAAGAAAATAAATCTTAAAAATACTAACACCTTGACAGTGATTTTCAAATACAAGAGTAAATCTATTGATTAGCATAATAAGAAAATGAAAGCATTTATAAAGTGCCATGAGGACTTATCTACTCAGAAGATTTATATTTTAATTAAATCTATTACCAAGTCAATATAGGAAAAGAAGATATTGGCTCCAGTGTCAGAGTTAATAAAGTTAGCACTCCATGAATCAGGAGAGAGAAGAAAGGGCTTTGAAGAGAAAAAGATGGGCTGGAGTGAGGGGTGAGGGGTGAAGAATACTGAGGTGAGCTGGAATCCCTGTCCTATTGACAAACCTCTGAGTTACTGTCAAAGTTATTGCATACCCATAGAGTATGTTTTTCCAAATTAGGAAAAGGTTACCCTTTATCAAGACTTATTATTTCCATCTGTTAGAAAATTTTTATCTATTCTTATTGTGTTAGAACCAGATTCTGTACTATCATCTTCCTTAAAATTGTTGTAATAAGCATACAAATCAACAATATCCATGACACAAACGGTATCGTGTTAGACATGATGGCATAGTGCACCATACAACCACATACAGCAGTCCTGGTTCCCGTGTTCAGAACAGAGACTTCTGTATAGGCCCCACAGTGTCCTTCCACTACCAAGAAAGAGCCTGAAAATTCTGTCTACAAATGACTTTTCAGAAAACCAAGTCCTAGTGTTGGACTTGGACTACAGGGAATTCCCTGGTAGTCCAGTGGTTAGGACTCCGCGCTTTCACTGCAGAGGAACCGGGAAGAACCGGGTTTTATTCCTGTTCGAGGAACCAAGATCCCACAAGCCACAAGGCCAAAATAAATAGATAAATAAATAAATAAAAGGTTAAGACAATGGCTGCCTACTAAATATAGAGCCCGTAAAGCAAAACGTCAGCTGGGCACTTGCAACATTGTTCTAGAGAGCAATACCGGTTACCTACTGCATTTCTGCGTTCAATAACACAACTTCCACCTACCAACTAAAGGAATGGTGTTTTATTAAAATAAGGGCTAGTATGTTTTAGAAAAGTATCCTCAAAACTATAGAGCTAGCATATTTACTAAATTCTGCTTTATTCTGACCCAAAGAGGTCTGAATGCATGGTTTATAACATTTTATTGAAAACACTGAGGACAGCATATGCTAGAGGTGATTTTCATCCATCATTTTTAGAAGAGTCTTATATACTATTGTGAAACCTATATTTTAAATTATTTTTAAATCTATAGAATAACATTCTTTTACTGCTAATCTTATAACACATTTCACAACAGGAGAGAGCATTATGCTCTCTCTAATCTATAATAACTTCTTACTTATTTTCCCCTCAAATAATTTTTGAAAATGCATTCTTATGTTGTACTAATATAAAAAAAAATTCCTAGTGTCAATAATTATGTCTTTATTGGTATGGTGTCTCTCCTTTGATTATAAATTATCTGAAAACTGGAAGATATCTATAACTGAAATCTTAGTCCAGAAATTAAGCTAGATAGCTAATGTTTATTTGGGGGTTTTATTGTGCCACTCACTGCACTACACACTTTACAGAGTTTTTCTCATTTGATCCATACAACACTGTAATTTTGGTAAAATCGTTATTCATAGAATATAAAATAAAACACAGAAATTAAGATGTACAATTTTTTAAAAGATAAGGAAAGCATCACAATCTATAAAGACAGAATTTATACCCAGGAACCCTAACTCCAGACCTGCAGCCTTAACTGCAGGGCTAGATTATACTAGTCTACTTCTGCAAAGAAGCTTTTGGTCTTCTGAGGGAAAGTGATATGGCAATTCCAAATGATATGGAAAATAATGAATGAATGCTTCCCAGTTGTCCTCTATGATTTGCTCCACTTGTCTTCAGGCCTCTCTTTTAAAATCTATCAGCACTTCTCACCCCCTTCATCAGCCTAAAGAGCAGCATCCCCAAAGGAATGTGGAAAGTTGTTATCTCGCATCACCCAAGTTCACTCTTGCTTCACATTCTCCCTGACAACTCTACTCATCAGCCTGTCTGTCTGCTTCAGACTCACAATTCTCTTAAGACTTGGTTTTGAAAGCAAGGCTCAACATTTCTGTTCTTTTCTGAGCCTGTCGATCCATCCCTCACATTCACACAATGCCTCCTTGTGCATGACAGAGATGCCCAAGTTCATTATCCACGGGCTGCTGCTGAGTGAGATTTCATCCTTTCTTTACTGTCTTAACTAAAGCAGTTCTTCTCTCTTCCTTTGTCATCTTCCAACCACTCTCTGAGACAGATGAAGCATCCAGCATGTTCTATTTCCATAACATTTACATAGTATTAATAGAAACACAGGCCAGTATTCAAAGATGACACTGAAGAAGTTTGTTCACATTTTATAACATAACTCTCCAAGAAGATGATCTTGCCAGTGTTCTGCTGAAACAAGTTCCTTTTTCTCAACTGAGAGACGTGGCTTTTATGTATCACTTTGGGAAGATTCTTATGAACTATGTTTTTTTTAATTAACTATTGTCAGTCTGACTGGAATGGTGAAATAACATCAATATTGTCAGTTTCAACCAAGAGTCATTAGAGTCACAATAAAATATCATGCCTCTAGAGACTATCTATTATAGTATAAAAAGGAATCAAACATAACTTCAACAAGATTTCTCAGACCGTGTCTTTGTCTGAAAGAAGCTTCTTTTCCATACCTAGTCAGTCAGGAGACGAAAGCTCTTTCCCACCTTCTCTCATTATCTGCCTGTTGACCAGTATGAACTTCAAAACAGAACAAAAGGAGACACCTTGCATCTCTCAGATGGTATGTAATTTACTGTGGTGGATTGTGTTGGTCTATGGTTATTTGTTTTTCTTCTACTTTGACTTCAAAATTTTCCCTTATTGGGGCTTCCCTGGTGGCACAGTGGTTGAGAGTCTGCCTGCCGATGCAGGGGACGCGGGTTCGTGCCCCGGTCCGGGAAGATCCCACATGCCGCAGAGCGGCTGGGCCCGTGAGCCATGGCCGCTGAGCCTGCGCGTCCGGGGCCTGTGCTCTGCAATGCGAGAGGCCACAACAGTGAGAGGCCCGCGTACCAGGAAAAAAAAAAAAAATTTCCCTTATCTCTCTTAGTGTGTTTGCATTCTCTCTGAGACATTTCACTTCCTTCTTGACTATAACTCAGACAAATTATTCATTACAACCTCCTTCAGTCTCTGATTTTGATTTCTGGCCTTGTTCCTCAATCTTTGCAATAACCCCAACAGTAGTTAACTTATGCTTTTAAGAAACAGCCATGAAATTAAAATTTGGTAATTACTTTCACATAATCCATATTTTTCCTCCCATATAAAAACAAACATACATCAACTCAAATAAAGATGATAGGAAAATGAAATAAAACACTGCGATGAATTAAGAACTGGGGTGACTTTTTAAAATACTTAGAATTATTGAATTTGCTACAAAAATTGAACAGGAAGTTCCCAAGTTAAAAACAAGTTATATTCTGATTATGCTTTTATAGGTTAGTTGCTTGGATTTTTGAAAGCACTTACATAAACGACTAAATTCGGGGAAATAGTCTTGGTAAATACAGATTTTGAAATCAGAGTTCGAGCAGATGTGGTCAGGGAGATGAAGGAATAGAGTGAGGAAGGGAACGGTTGAGCTACCTAACTGAGACCTTGGTGAGACCAAAAGTGCCAATCACCTAGAGTGGTGGTTGGCAGTTCACAAAGTGTGCCTGAGGGTTAACAGGGATAACTCCTATCAGCATCACCCTAGGTGTGTTAAAAGTGCACATTCCCAGAACCCACCTCTGATCTCTTGTATCAGAATCTCTGGGAGTGGAACCCAAGGATTCTCCATTACAGAGAAACTCCCTAGGTGACTGCACAACTAAATTAGAGAACACTTCCACAGCTATAAATATATAGAAAATCAATATACAGCATTATAAAAACTAAAGTAAATGATGCAACCAAGGCCTTTACCATTTTATATTAAAATTCTTCTACCCAGTTGTTTGATTTAACTCAGGGTGCCTTGTTTTATTTTGGCTGCTGGCCTGATGGGCCAAGCTCTTTATTTTATGTCTGGTCTGTGTGCTGTTACTGTCAGAGAAAAGGCTAATTTGAATCTTATTGGAAATGTCTGCCTCTATCTGGGTCATAAAAGTTAAGTGTGACCTTTAAGTACTTCATATTTTCTTAAAAATATGTCAGTATCATGCACATATGTATGTGACCTTTCAGGCTGGCTATACAATCACATGTACTTTCTCTACCTATAATGAAGTAGAAAAGTGAATATTTGAAAATACAATTGATTTTTTTGTATTCTTAAGTGAATATACATATAGTCATGAAAAAATGGAATGTTCTTCTTCCTGGAATGAAAAGAAAAAATAAGGAACATGAAAAGAAAAGAATCAACTGCAGGAAAGGAAAGAAAATAAATTTCTGGGAAGGTACTGTTCCTAACTCAATGTTTTCAGCCAGTAATTGAGCATCATAATTACTATTAGAATAGAAACACTTCAGACAAGGCCTGAAGTCAGTGATCAGCTACTAAAAAGAGCAGTAGTAATGAACATCGCCAGGATCACAGTAATAAGGGAGCAAAGCAACACAATCTGTACTTTTACTGAGTGAGGCCTAGAATATTTAGATTATGTTTTCTTTTTCAAATTTTACACCTGTTTAGAATTACAGATAAATGTGTACTTACAAGATTACTGTACATATGTTTTATTGAGGGAGAGCTATTTAGTCAAACCTCTTAGATTTAGGGCAATATAGAGTCAAACTAATTTGATTTTGATTTTCTTTTAAACCTGCCTCTCAAGAAAGTATAGAAAAGACTCAAGTAAAGATTACCTACGTAGGTGCAATACACAGTTTTGTTCCTTGTTACTATCTACCACTTCCATGTACTATAATGCTTTCATGCCTATTTTTCATCTCTACAGAGCTCATCTCTTGACCCATGATATTCCAAATTAAACTAAAAACATAGAAGCACGAAGCTGAGCATAAAAACAGAAAGTCTGATCTCAGTAGATTTTCTCCTAGTACACAGGATCCTATTTTCTGATTCACAATCAAAGATTTATGTACGATTACATCAAGTAGCTCAGATTCCAGTGGGGCCACTACCCTCAAACAAGACACTTATTTGTTATTCATAACTAAAAATATAGCAAGCTACCTCAGGAATAGAATTATTAATATAACTGTCCTGTCATTCACTGAGTGAAACACTGAATGAGGGGAAAGCCTTTGTTAATCATACTTTAAATAAACATTTAACATTCCAGTGCTTTAGATGATGCAATAGGGAAACATCTGTGTAGAATGAAACCTGTTTTTACTGTTGATTGAATCAAAACTTTGTAATGTTGCGAAGGCAATGGACTAGTACACTTATAGAAAAATCAAATTTAATTGGACAAATTAATTGAAAAACGAAACAAAGTAAAAATTGGGAAATAATTTATTTTTATTGCCCAAATCACAGACTGACCCAAAATTTTGCTTAAATTATTTAATTTATGTTTATTTTATATTATAACAAATGAAAGAAGACAAAACCCCAAAAATTTGCCTAACGATTGCTTCATTTGAGATGAGAAATGAACATTAAGTGATTAACGGCCAATCCAATAGTGATAAATAAATATTAGTTATCTCTGCAGACTATTCTGTTTCCCTGTAAGGTTTTATTTCTTTAAATAGATAATATAATTGCCCTTAACAAGTGCAAAAGTAAATATAGTCATGATTTATTATTTTTATCAGACTACCAGAATCAACTGTTGGATAAAGATACCAATGTGAATTCAGAATTTGCTAATCTTTAGAGAAGATTAATATTGATAATACAGTTGTGATAATAATCAAACATTAAAAATAGGTTAGATTAAAGGAAATCAATTTTCAGCAGGTTTAGTCAATGGTTTACAAAATATTTCTAAGAATGGAAATTGGATTGAACTAGCAAAGGTGCTGTTTTTATTCTTATTTTAAGATAATGGTATAACATATTTTTAAAATGCTTTAACTACCTAAGAACTGTATTTTTTTCATGTTTGCATGTATGTGTGTGTGTGGGGGGGTGTACTTCTGAGATGTTTATGTATCGTAGCTTTTCATGTGTTTTAACTACTAAAACTTATTCATAAATTACCTGAAGTCAAGGGTTGTAAGTTAGGAGCAATTTTGCCCTCCTACCAGAGGACATTTGGCAATGTCTAGAGACATTTTTGGTTGTCACAAGTAAGGGGAGGGGTGCTACTGGTATATAGTGAATAGAGGAAAGGTATGCTGCTAAACATCCTACAATACATAGAACAAGCCCCCAGGACAAAGTGTTAACTGGATCAAAATGTCAGTCTTCAAAACCCTCCCCTAAATCTTTCACTTTGACCCTAATCTCCAGCAAATTCTTAGTTCAAAAAGAAGCACTTTTCTGAGGAGCATAGAATGTTGCATCCTGGTAGTGCCTCTCTTCCTCAGTACCACTGGATGGCTAATGCATTTACACTGGTAAATGTGAATTCAGAATAAAACAAGGGCAAGTCATCATTTCAAGATAAAATGACTAAGATGAAACTTCAACAGCCCTAAGTGTTTTACTGCTTTTTTTCCCTCTGACAATAAACATCATATTTATGCTTACTTTCTGTTTTGCTAGGTGTGAAGACAGAATTCTAATGAACCATCAAATATCATAAAAAAGGAGTGAGAACAAGCACCTGGCTCAAAGGTCCACTGCCTGCTCACACAAGGCCCTCAATTCACTCTGGCAGGCTCTGTATAACAAATGAGCGGTGGAGAAATGCTTTTTGCTGGCAGTATACCTATAACTTAAAATATTTTTCACCAGGAAAAAAAAAAACAAACTACACACACACACACACACACACACACACACACACACACCCCCAAAACAACAAAACTCCTGTCTATTCTGTTGGCTAAAAAGGCAGAACAGACACATTTCAAAGTATGCAAGTATATATTTCACTACTAAATTATTTCAAGCAAATAAATCTAGAGAACAGAAAGTGAAATAAACAGGACTTCAACACATCCAAATGTCAACGAATGATAACTAGTTGAAAGACCAGCCTTTTAATATGCATCTAGACCAGTTATTTGGTTAAAGATATCTATGTACACACTTTCCTTTAAAAAATGCACTTCAAAGTGAAGGATGTGTTGGAAGATATTCTACCTTTTTTTTTTTTTTTGTGGTACGCGGGCCTCTCATTGTTGTGGCCTCTTCCGTTGCGGAGCACAGGTTCCGGACACGCAGGCTCAGCGGCCATGGCTCACGGGCCTAGCCGCTCCGTGGCATGTGGGATCTTCCCGGACCGGGACACGAACTCGCGTCCTCTGCATCGGCAGGCGGACTCTCAACCACTGTGTCACCAGGGATGCCCGATATTCTACTTTTTAAACTATTTCCATTTGGCCTTTGGAGTGATGTTAGCCTATTCTTATTAAACTTAAAAGCTTAAAGAAAAAGGTAGAATTTAAATTCTTAAGAATTTATAGTCTTTGCTTTTCTCTTATTACCAATCTCAAATAAAAATTCACTAGGAGAAAGATGCCAAGACATATATACCTTTCTGGTACATTTGTAAAATATTTAGGGAAAATTTCACCAAATGAGTATTTACAGATTTTATATTTTCATTTATTTATATTCAATTATGTTTCAAAAAATTATCTTTATAATTCACTTTATGGCTAACAAATATGGACAGAAAATAGCAACAGAAAAAAATAAATTTGAAAGTTTATTAAATTAACCAAGAATATAGGAAAAAGGGAAAATAAGAATAATGAGATGGAAACATGAGTGAAGTACACACAACATACAGTCCTAGAGACTTTAGAAATGACCCACATATTTGACTCTTGTTTATTTAATAATATTTTTTAAAGTTGCTGAAGAACGTGCACATGCAAAAGAGCGACAGAGAGAGACTAAGTCACTATTTTTTGGATTCAGAAAGGGCATTAGATTCAATTACACTAACATTCTATGCAAGTCTCTCCCGTTGTACCCCTAACTCTTCTACAAGCCACTAGAAATTTGGGGAATGTTTGCTAAATTTCAATAAATGACTATAAAATACGAGCTTAGTATATTCCATAATCGGCTAAGATATCCCAATCTCTAATTTTAGTAACACTCTAGTCTTTGTCTTTTCATTGCCCTACCTAAAAATAACCCGGTCTTGTTAATAACCCAATAATTCCCTTTACCTCTTCTATGCCATGTCCCTCAGTTAGTGCCTACACCCAGATGACTAACATATACATTACCCCAGTATAGATCTCTTTTCTCAGGTCCAGATCCATGCATTCAACTGCCTATTTGTCACTTACCTTATATGACCACAAGGTACCTCAGCTCTTATTCTTGATATCTCCCTCTACTTCATTCTATGTAGCTGAATATACTAACAGCTTTCTATCTTCACCACCTCCCCGTCCAAGTCCAAGACATTATAATAGGAACTACTGCAACATCTTCCTAACTGGCTGTCAAATGGCCAATCCAAATACCCTCTAATCTGTGAAAACAAATTTGATCATATTAGCTCTTCATAAAACCTTAAATAGTGTTTCTTTGCTATTTTAGAATAAAAACAAAACACTTTAAATGACCTAGAGGACTTGGCTTGTTCTGGAAACAAAATTCAGTCTCATTTCAAACCTCTCTCTCCCTGCTCCCTGTACTAATCCAGCTACAATGGTCTTTCACTTGCATTCTCCCTCCTCTGTCCTACTACAGGACATTTGAACATGCTATTTTTCTCTACATGGAACATCTTTTGTTCTCTCTTAACCTGGCTCACATCCAATCACCCTTACAATTCAGCCACAATGCGATTTCTTGGAAAATTTTTCTAAGAGCCTTTGACTAGGCCAAATCTGACCAGGAGAGACTCCTAGAACTCCGTGTTTCTCTCCTTCCTAACTGCCTGAAGTGGTTGCAATTTTAGATTTGTTTGTGGAATTACCTAGTGAGTGTCTTTCTCCCTACAAGAATATCAAAGAGGTCAGGAACTATATGTCTGGCTTTGCTCATTACTAGATGCTCACGTCTTACCATGGTGCTTGGCACCTACTGCATGCCCAGGAAATATTTATTAAAAAACTAATTGGAGGGCTTCCCTGGTGGCCCAGTGGCTGAGACTCTGCCTGCCAATGCAGGGGACACGGATTTGTGCCCCGGTCTGGGAAGTTCCCACATGCCGCGGAGCAGCTGTGCCTGTGAGCCATGGCCGCTAAGCCTGCATGTCCGGAGCCTGTGCTCCGCAACGGGAGAGGCCACAACAGTGAGAGGCCCGCCTACCGCAAAAAAAAAAAAAGGATTCCATATGTATGTGTTAGCATATGGTATTTGTTTTTCTCTTTCTGACTTACTTCACTCTGTATGACAGTCTCTAGGTCCATCCAGCTCACTACAAAAAACTCAATTTCGCTTCTTTTTATGGCTGAGTAATACCCCATTGTATTTACGTGCCACATCTTCTATATCCATTCATCTGTCGATGGACACTTCAGTTGCTTGCCATGTCCTGGCTATTGTAAACAGAGCTGCAATGGACATTGTGGTACATGACTCTTTTTGAATTATGGTTTTCTCAGGGTATATGCCCAGTAGTGGGATTGCTGAGTCGTATGGTAGTTCTATTTTTAGTTTTTTAAGGAACCCCCATAGTGTTCTCCATAGTAGCTGTATCAATTTACATTCCCACCAACAATGCAAGAGGGTTCCCTTTTCTCCACACCCTCTCCAGCATTTATTGTTTCTAGATTTTTTGATGATGGCCATTCTGACTGGTGTGAGGTGATAGCTCATTGTAGCTTTGATTTGCATTTCTCTAATGATTAGTGATGCTGAGCATCCTTTCATGTGTTTGTTGACAATCTGTGTATCTTCTTTGGAGAAATGTCTATTTCGGTCTTCTGCCCATTTTGGGATTGGGTTGTTTCTTTTTTTGATATTGAGCTGCATGAGCTGCCTGTATATTTTGGAGATTTTCTCAGTTGCTTCATTTGCAAATATTTTCTCCCCTTCTGAGGGTTGTCTTTTCATCTTGCTTATGGTTTCCTTTGCTGTGCAAAAGCTTTTAAGTTTCATTCGGTCCCATTTGTTTATTTTTGTTTTTATTTCCATTTCTCTACGAGGTGGGTCAAAAAGGATCTTGCTGTGATTTATGTCATAGAGTGTTCTGCCTATGTTTTCCTCTAAGAGCTTTATAGTATCTGGCCTTACATTTAGGTCTCTAATCCATTTTGAGTTTATTTTTGTGTGTGGTGTTAGGGAATGTTCTAATTTCATTTGTTTACATGTAGCTGTCCAATTTTCCTAGCACCACTTATTGAAGAGGCTGTCTTTTCTCCATTGTATATTCTTGCTTCCTTTATCAAAGATAAGGTGACCATATGTGTGTGGATTTATCTCTGGGCTTTCTATCCTGTTCCATTGATCTATCTTTCTGTTTTTGTGCCAGTACCATACTGTCTTCATTACTGTAGCTCTGTAGTATAGTCTGAAGTCAGGAAGGCTGATTCTTCCAGCTCCGTTTTTCTTTCTCAAGATTGCTTTGGCTATTCGGGGTCTTTTGTGTTTCCATACAAATTTTAAGATTTTTGTTCTAGTTCTGTAAAAAATGCCATTGGCAATTTGATAGGGATTGCATTGAATTTGTAGATTGCTTTGGGTAGTATAGTCATTTTCACAATATTGATTCTTCCAATCCAAGAACATGGTATATCTCTCCATTTGTTTGAATCATCTTTAATTTCTTTCATCAGTGTCTTACAGTTTTCTGCATACAGATCTTTTGTCTCCTTAAGTAGGTTTATTCCTAGGTATTTTATTCTTTTTGTTGCAATGGTAAATGGGAGTGTTTTCTTAATTTCTCTTTCAGATTTTTCATCATTAATGTATAGGAATGCAAGAGATTTTTGTGCATCAATTTTGTAACCTTCTACTTTACCAAATTCATTGATTAGCTCTAGTAGTTTTCTGGTAGCATCTTTAGGATCTGCTATGTATAGTATCATATCCTCTGCAAACAGTGACAGTTTAACTTCTTGTTTTCTGATTTGGGTTCCTTTTCTTTCTTTTTCTTCTCTAATTGCTGTGGTTAAAACTTCCAAAACTATGTTGAATAATAGTGGTGAGAGTGGGCAACCTTGTCTTGTCCCTGATCTTAGTGGAAATGGTTTCAGTTTTTCACCATTGAGATCAACGTTGGCTGTGGGTTTGTCATATATGGCCTTTATTATGTTGAGGTAAGTTCCCTCTATGCCTACTTTCTGGAGAGTTTTAATCATAAATCGGTGTTGAATTTTTTCGAAAGCTTTTTCTGCATCTATTGAGATGATCATATGTTTTTTCTCCTTCAATTTGTTAACATGGTTTATCAGATTGATTGAATTGCATATACTGAAGAATCCTTGCATTCCTAGGATAAACCCCACTTGCTCATGGTGGATGATCCTTTTAATGTGCTGCTGGATTCTGTTTGCTGGTATTTTGTCGAGGATTTTTGCATCTATTGAGAAAAGAAATACTGGCCTGCAGTTTTCTTTTTTTTGTGACATCTTTGTATGGTTTTGGTATCAGGGTGATGGCCTTGTAGAATGAGTTTGGGAGTGTTCCTCCCTCTGCTATATTTTGGAAGAGTTTGAGAAGGGTAGGTGTTAGCTCTTCTCTAAACGTTTGATAGAATTCACCTGTGAGGCCATCTGGTCCTGGGCTTTAATTTGTTGGAAAATTTTTAACCACAGTTTCAATTTCAGTGCTTGTGATTGGTCTGTTTATATTTTCTATTTCTTCCTGGTTCAGTCTCAGAAGGTTGTGCTTTTTTAAGAATTTGTCCATTTCTTTCAGGTCGTCCATTTTATTGGCATTTTATTTCTGCAGTGTCAATTGTTACTTCTCCTTTTTCATTTCTAATTCTATTGATTTGAGTCTTCTCCCTTTTTTTCTTGATGAGTCTGGCTAATGGTTTATTTGTTTTGTTTACCTTCTCAAAGAACCAGCTTTTAGTTTTATTGATCTTTGCTGTTATTTCCTTCATTTCTTTTTCATTTATTTCTGATCTGATCTTTATGACTTTTTCCTTCTGCTAACTTTGGTTTTTTTTGTCTTTCTTTCTGTAATTGCTTTAGGTGTAAGGTTAGGTTGTTTATTTGAGTTGTTTCTTGTTTCTTGAGGTAGGATTGGATTGCTATAAACTTCCCCCTTAGAACTGCTTTTGCTGCACCCCATAGGTTTTGGGTTATCATGTTTTCATTGCCATTTGTTTCTAGGTATATTTTAATTTCCTCTTTGATTTCTTCAGTGATCTCTTGGTTATTTAGTAGTGTACTGTTTAGCCTTCATGTGTTTGTACTTTTTACAGTTTTTTTTCCTGTAATTGATATCTTTCATAGCGTTGTGGCTGGAAAAGATACTTAATATGATTTCAATTTTCTTAAATTTACCAAGGCTTGATTTGTGACCCAAGATATGCTCTATCCTGGAGAATGTTCCATGAGCCCTTGAGAAGAAAGTGTATCCTGTTGTTTTTGGATGGAATGTCCTATAAATATCAATTTAGTCCATCTTGTTTAATGTACCATTTAAAGCTTCTGTTTCCTTATTTATTTTCATTTTGGATGATCTGTCCATTGGTGAAAGTGGGGTGTCAAAGTCCCCTACTCCGATTGTGTTACTGCCGATTTCCCCTTTTATGGCTGTTAGCGTTTGCCTTATGTATTGAGGTGCTCCTGTGTTGGGTGCATAAATTTTTACAATTGTTATATCTTCTTCTTGGATTGATCCTTTGATCATTATGTAGTGTCCTTCTTTTAGACATGTTATTTATTTATTTATTTATTTATTTTTGCGGTACGCAGGTCTCTCACTGTTGTGGCCTCTCCCGTTGCGGAGCACAGGCTCCAGACACGCAGGCTCAGCAGCCACGGCTCACGGGCCTATCGCTCCGCGGCATGTCGGATCTTCCCGGACCGGGTCGCGAACCCATGTCCCCTGCATCAGCAGGCGGACTCTCAACCACTGCGCCACCAGGGAAGCCCTAGACACGTTATTTTATTTCATTATCTCAATTGCTCTATGAGACTGATGGTATTGTTCCCATTGTAAATATGAGAAAGTTTTAAAAGGTTAAGTAACTTGCCTAGGGTCTTATAAAATGTAAATGGTAGAGCTGGGATTTGAACCCAGGCTGCATTCATTCTAAAGTCCATGACTTTAAATTGTCTGCTTATGTAAACTTAGTAACATTTAATTCAGATTACTGTTTATTTTCATAAAGAGTCATGAACCCCTTTTTTTAATGTTAATAATTCTCGCCCATTTTGTAATTTTGGAGGATCACCCTCTATGGAATAGCCTTGTTCTATCTTCCATGTCAATATACAAGGGTAATACTTTCTTATTTTGGGTTTTTTTTTTTTTTTTTGGTCACACTATTGACTATAAGATGTAGTTATTCAATGAAAGTCAGTTCTAAAATGGTCAAAAGATTTCGTTATAAAAAAGCCTATTGACAACAGCCCAAAGACATTATAACAAGGATCCCATGTGGAAGGTAGTCTTTCTCTTAAAGATCTTAAAAAACAAAAAATCAAGAGTATAAGAATTTTATAAGGAAACCCTAAGGAATATCAAAATAGCAGAGTCACAAGGGTTATTAAGGAAGGTTTATGGGAGGCAAATTTTCTCCAAGCATGCAAATTCTAAAAGGAAGGGGCATGAACCCTACCTGAAGACAGACATTATAACTAGCTTGGAAACCGTGGGTGCTGGAAAACATTTATTACAGAATTACTTTTTACACTAAATACTCTTTCTGAGGACTACTTCTGGCTTGAAATGGCACAGATGAAAAAACACAAAATAGAGCTGCATTTGGCTTGCAGAATATCATCCAGAGAGTAAGCGCAACCTTTCCAAGAACAGTGTTTTAGATCATGTCCACTTTAAAAAGGTGAATAAATCTTGCTTAATTCAGTGAAATTCTGGCTTTAGGAAGAACCTATTTGGGGCCAAATTTTTAAAAATTCAATATTGGTTATGCACTGGGCAAATTTTCATATTAATGGTATCACATCTCTACACTGACTCTGACCCATTTGCCACTGACCTCCATAGGTTGATGGAATTAGGAGTTTTGTGTGTATTCCAAATTTAAAAAAGCAATTCTCTGGTTCAAATGTCAGCTCTCTGCCTGCTTTTAAACAATATGTAGCCATTTAACATCTAATCTATTCAGAATTAAAAGAATATCACACAAAATGCTCTACTTTCCATGTACAATAAAGGTAGAGAAACTTCAGATTTCTAAGCAATAACAGAAAAATATGGCAATACTCTGAGCCATTAGAGTATACAGAGAAGGCAGAAGTTCTTTTGTAGAAACTGGCAGATATTGGCAACTCTTCTGAAATCTCACAGAATTTTTTTTTATTATTGTCAATCTGATAAAAGCTTTAAATTTGGGGAGGGAAAAAGGAAACGTCTCAATAATCAAGTGTTAAACATAACTCACTAAAGGAAGGCCCTGAAGCTCTCAGATATATTAAAAAATAAGGAGCATGTTTATACCTGGAAAGAATAACAAAATCTAATTAAAACTTGGAACAAAAGCCTCAGCCATTATGGGGGGAGACAAGCAGGGCCCCCAAGGTTAAAGTATGGCATCCTGACTGCTTATCAGGCAACTAGATGTACAGTGAGAAAAGGGCGTGGGGAGGGGGTGGTTAGAACTGCCTCAGATAACCAGGTCTGTCTTGGTCACCAGGCTTCAGTGTCTTTATCTTTAGAAGACTTGGTTTGAATCAGTGCTAAAACTTGATTTAGATTTAAAATACTAGATTAAATTTTAGATTTAAAATTCCTAACTGTCTGTAGAATACTGTCTGCAAAGGAAGCTAGACCTGGACTCTGAATTTCTGAGTTCTAATTCATGACAAGCATTCATATTTCCTATAACATTGCATGTTGTAAATCTGTGGATGGCAAAAATTCTTACAAATGCTTGCTATTAAAGATTTTCTGGTAGCACAGTAGAAATAGACCAAGGACATTAGATTCACGGAAGATATTTTATCAAGGAGACTTTCTTGTATAATTAAAAAGTACAAGTTAGTATTGTTCTCAAGATACCCTTGTTGGGGCTGAAAACACAGTGTATTAGTCACAAAGTGCAACAAAGCTTTATTGTCTCCAAATGCTCTCTCTGTACCCCACTTGCTTAAAAATCTTCAGTTGAACCATATGAAATTTCTGATATTCATCTCTTTTGACGTAAACAAACCAGTAATTCTATATGGTGTAACCTGTACTTAATTTGTACTACATATATATATGTGTGTGTGTGTGTGTGTGTGTGTGTGCTAACACTAATTAAAATGGCAGATAAATTCAATAATCAATACGGTTACCTATATTATTCAGAAACCTTACTAAATTAAGTAAACTTTTATGCTACTCTAGCTCATTGGTCTTTCCCTATTCCATAAGAAAAGTTTTAATCAATGTTTATTTATATGATCATTTTCGTAAATACACAGAGCAGAAGGGAATTTTAACATCTTCATTATTTAACAGTGAAATATCAAGTTAAGTGAGTTTCTTGTTTAATGGGCTATGATTTGAAAAGGGGGCTAAAGTATTCTCAGGCTTAAAAACTTGTTAGTACATTCACAGGGAAATATGTGGGGTGATTCAGGCTTGTGTCTTTTATTGTCTTTGACACATAGTAGAATTTGGTTAATTTTACTGTTACTTCAAATACTGAAAAATTGTCAGTGATTCTAAAAGTCAAATGGCAATGCAAGCATAGTTGTTCAGTATAGGATGATTTCTCCAAGCCCCTCAGAATTTACCATATCACTTTTTATCTGTACATATGATTCATGAAGCTGTGAATATTTCTCAAAGTTTTGGAATTTTGCTTATTTATTTGTGTTTACCTCTAAGTAGCTCTTAAAACTGTACTCTTTTTGCACCTATTTTCCTGCTCTACTTTTGTTAGGCATTCAAGGGATCAGTGCTTCTAGGGAAACTTAACTTTGCCTAGCTCTGGGGGCAAGAGTCTTGATTAGCCTAGAGATTCTTGGTAATTCTCTTCTAATGCCTGTGACTGGTTAAGGAAAGAGTCAATGAGACCGGAGGGAAAATGCTTAGGAACTTGTGGGAAAGGCACACACACACACAAACACACACACACACACACAGAGTCCTAGTCGATTTCAGGATGTAGTTATATGAGCATATATGAAGCATATACGAGCATATGTAAAGCTACTGCACTCATCTTGCACTCAACTGGACAAACCTAAGGACAAAAGCCAATCAATATGCTGAAGATGGCAGAGAGATAATGGCCAGGTTCAAGAGAATCTAGAGATGTCAAACTATCTGACTTCTGGATTTCTGGTTATGTGACATAATAAATTTGTGATTGTTTTCCTTGAAGAGGAAGTATGCTGACACAGATAAAAACTAAGTCTTAGCATCTTCCTGCCAATCTTATTTTTCCAGACTCTAGTAAAGAGCAGTATATTGCAGAGTGCACAGTAAGCATTCAGGAGATTGTCCCTGAGTACATAAATGGGAACAAACCGGACATTTTTTAAGGCTATCTCAATATGATGAAGCCAAACCATTACTAAATCAAGCACACTTCCAAAGAAATTATATATGCAGAGTATCAACCTAATGAAAATGACAGATATTCTTTGTGTTTGACTATGTGAATGTATCTCTTTATATTTATATAAAACAGTCAATAAGATGGTTAATACTGAATTTTTAAAATGAGTTTTCTCCCAGTATTTCTTTCCTAGCATAAGTAAAGAAGGTTATAAATTTCCTCACTTTTTATGCCTATTTCAATATTTAACGTAGGAGGCTCAGATGAGTGAGGGAGAAAGAAGAGGAGGAAAATGGAATAAAAGTTCATTCTGGAATCAAAAACTGATTAGTAAGAAGAATAATTTTAAGCAATTCACTTTTGAAGAAACTGTCATAATCGATAACTTCCCACAGCTTGGCTCATGAACCCTATTTTTAGTTGAACTAGTAACATAGGAAACAATTAGACATCATCATCAACGTTTTCATGCATTAATGCCAGCACAAATTAACTCCTACCACTAAAAATACTCCTCTCTGTCACAGTCTGTGAAGGGTATGACTTACTGCACTTAGGGCATAATTGTTCTCCTGCCTACACAAAACTGACACATAAAAATCAATATTAATTTAAAAAGATCAAAACTATCCTCATTATCTTATTTAGCTGTCTCTGCAAAACCAGGTTACCATTTATGACAGAAACACACCACAGTCTGGACTTAACCAATTCTGCTGCCAAATAATAAATGTTTATTTATTGGTTGGTTCCAAGTAACTGTTTCCCTAAGAACAGAGTTATTTATAGTGCAACCTCGAAAAAGGACCTGGTGTCTAACTATAAAGTTCATCTTGACTAAGATACTGCCATACTTAAAAAAATTCTTTTCTGTTCAACACATCTGTATTCTCTATTCTCCTCCCCAATTCTCCCTACAAACACTTCTAATATGAGAAAAAAATAAAAATGTATCTCAGAATTCCAGAATCATTGTGCCCTATAGAAAGTATAAAAGACATGTATTTTACATCTTCTATTTTATCTTAAAAATTCACATATTTTAAACTTCATTATGTTATTGCATTTATTTTAATGTAAAAGTAATGACACACTATGTTCACCTGGTGGCTTTGCAAATGTGTGCCTCAGTTTGTGAAGCCTCAGGATAACCTCTTTTTCTTGCCACTATGTCTCCATTTTCTCCATGCTATCTGTCCTTCCTCAAGGCACTCTCAATGAAGAAAGTGGTAACAATCCCAGAAAATGTTACCAGCACTGAGATTATTTACTCTGCAACCCTCATCCTAATCATGTCAAACACACTGACCACCAGGAACAGGAAACACAGGGTTGGAGTCTCCTCTGTCCTTTCCTGGCTCTGGTCCCAGTTATGCCTTGAGGCCACGTCTGAGACCTGGGACCCTAAGTGATGCGAGATATTTTATCAACATCAAAACTCATTCAAATGATTTTAGTTTTAACAAGTTGGTGTTTGCATGCAAATAAATATCATAACTAACTATATACCACCCACAAACAAAAAGCCAAAGGGAGAGAGAAAAAGAAGAAATGTAAGTGATCTATAAAGACGATCCATCATCTTTAATTTTAGGTAATTTTATCACTTATCTGGTCCCATTTTAACTATTTTTGCCCAGAGTATAGGAAAATGAAGTTTAACTAACCTCCTTTTGCTAAATGTTCCAGAAGGAAAGAAATTTAAGTTTGAGATTTAAAATATGTGTGTATATTATAATATGTAATATATTTTTGTCCTCAAGTTGTCACTCACACATAAGAGTACACGGGCTTTGCAAGTCTGAGCTGTTCGGTTTGGGTTAGAAACCTAAGTCTATGTAATCATGGGCAAATTACTTAATCTCCAATTCTCAGTGTTCTAACCTATAAAAGGGCATAATAATAGTACTAGTCTAATACGGCCCTTGAGAAGATTAAATAAGTGCTTAATAAATGGCAGTTGCTAATATTAGTAAATACTAACATTGGCAGAGTCTTAGACTCATAGTCATGCAGACAACAATTTCAGGAAATATTCCCCAAAACATTACTTACTTCCACCTTTTTACTCAAGGTGAGAAAATTTAACTTTCTGAGGTCAGTAGACAGACCCAAGGTCCCTCCAATTAGCTGCTGGCCTAAACTGGACAAGTGGAGAGGTCTGTTCGAGGTCATTAGAGTCTGCTGTAGTGCATTTCAAAATGTAGCAGGAAAAAAAAAGGGATATGGGACAATGGTGATTTCCAAAGTAATATAGATTTTTCCATTATAGACAGACATGGCATAGACAGTTCAAACACTTAAGTACCCTTGACAAGGGTGTGTTTTGTCTTCTATGACAGAACTTTTTTTTGTTTTTATTTTTGCATTAGTGAGGTGATTTGCTATTTGAACTTGAGTTTAGGTCAGTCTCTACCTCATGCTATTGTTGCTATTTATACACTTTAAATATAAATGCCCTGGTTTCCTTCCAGGAACTAGTGAGCTATGTGCTTGAGGTCACTGAAATTTAAAAATGTGCATACTCTATGAACAGAATTAATAAGGAGCTGTTAATGGAGAAGGCAAACTGAATCTAGGAAACTGCTCAGCGTTTTTTGTCAGAAAATATTTCAAATGAGATACTTTCTTGGTCTGGTAGTTTATGTTAGCTGAGAAATGGGAAAGGAAAGTTGAGGAAATGTTTGAAGAAAGAGGGGAGCATGTAATGAGCATTAAATACATAGCAGACTTAATGCTAAGTACTTTCCACATCAATTGCTTTTTCCAGAAACCCAATGAAAAAAGGCAATTTGCAGATGAAAAAAGAAAAAAAAAAACTGCATATCAGTTAATTCGACAAATAACAAAGACATTTTTAAAAAATGAACCCTATCTGATTCAACTGTCACATGATCTTTAAAAAGCTCACTACAGTTCCATCTTTTGTATCTTTTGTCTTTATTGATAAGGAAACCCTAAAATTCCCTTTGGTGTTAAACACGAATCTACCTAGGACAAGAGTGAGAAATAACTATTTTATACTGAATTTGATTCAATAGCAAAGGATTTAATAGCAAATTTTCAGAGAATTACACCTCTGTGAGAGAATGTGGATAAATGGAAAGAAACAAATAATTTTCTCCCCCTCACAGAATCACCATATACTCACTAGTCTTGGACCTAATTTTAGCTCAAGATTGCCCCGAAATCAGAATCAACACAAAACTGGAATCTTTATAGACCCATAACTGTGAGGGGTTGGACTTCTCACCCACACTGAGCCTTTTCTTCCACATGTTATTTCTGTTTTCACATCTTTTGAGAACTTTTATGTACAATACCAGTCAAGACCTGAGCCACACAATTTAAAAAGTAGTACTTACAAGCTATGTCTTTATAGTCAGAAGACTATGTAATAACAATATTATTTTTATGAAAAGAGAATAATATAAATGCTATCATAGTTTCCAGTGTTCTGATTAAAACAGAATAACATTTTAATAATGAATCTAGGAGGATAATATTTATAAGAACAGGAAATCTCCCATCTGGAAAGAAAACAGTATAAAGAGCATATAAGAGTAGAAGGGGTCTTGGAGATCTTTCTCACAGGTGCTCATCTCCCCAAATAGGACTAACTGGTATGTTATATTAGGAAATATTTTATTTATAGTAACAGTAATAACAACCATAATAATAATACTAGAAGACAACATTATTAATAATCACAGCTATTACTTCTTCAGAAACTATTAAAGCTAAAGCACTATGCTTCGCACTTTCTAAACATTCCTACTGACCGTTGTAAACCTGTTTTCCCCATTTTATAGGTGAACAAATTGAGGTCCAGATTAGTTAAATGACTTCCCTAGAGCAAAATCTAAGTAGAGAGGTGTTACCTCTTTAATTAATTGCCTTTCACAGAGCTTTAGATTATGAATACATATTCATAATGGTATGATTATAGTTATGAAAGTGAAAAAATGCTGTTCTTTTCGTGTAAAATAAATACATGCTTAGCATAGAATGTTAAAGGCAGCATGGAGTAGTGCAGGACAAAATTAATTTGCTATCAAAATTATTGCAATAAAAGCATACAAAGGAGTTTTTCTCAAATCAAAGGGTTTTAACTAAATCATAATTTTCTGACTGAATCATTTGACATTTCTCTATTCACTGCTTTTTGCATCACATCCTGTCCTCTCAATGAAAGGCATCTATGAGCAGGCACTCCTCACTTTAATATCTGGCTGGAAGGCAGGCAGCATCATGGTTAATTAGACAGGCTTCAGAATCCAACCAGCATGATGGCATCCTAGCTCCATCACTTGCAATCTCTGCAACTTTGGGCAAGATACTTAATCCCTTTAAATCACTGTAACTCATCCATAAAATGAAGTTAATAATGGCATCTACATAAAACTGTTATTGCTAGGATTAAATGAGATAATGCAAGTGAGGGGCCAGCACAGTATGTGGTCCATGGTAAGCACTCGTTTTTACATTTATAGCTGCCCCTTCTGGGAGTCGAAAGGAACTGCCCTAACTTTTTCCTCTACGGACGCCATTGCTATCGAATGCTTTCCATTCCTTTCATTTCCTTTCCTTCGTTTTTTTCTTTCCATTAAGGAATTCAAATCTAACTTGAACATGGCCTTCCTCTCTCTCTGTCTTGGCATAGCCCATCGTGTCTTGATTCACCAAAAGGTTAACAGATGGTGGTGGGAAATATGATGATAATTAAGAAACACCCAGGCAAGAATACAGGATCCTCTCCTCTCACTGCCAATGGGACCCTCTAGCTCGGCCTCCTCCCTGCTCAGATCACAAGAGTAACCAGCAGTGACTGGAGCCTAAAGCAGTCCCATTCAATTTCCGACCACATCATGTTTTCTCGGCATCCAAAGTTATAATTAGACTTTGTTACAGATATATTTATATGCTAGGTGACAATGTTCTAACAATGGCTGTTGTACAAAACTATCTGCCTCGGGGACATTAAGGGTTAAGGAGACTTCTGTGAGCTCATTGTATCAATTAACAAATGATGTCTGAGTTTCAAGCAACTAGTTCACAAAGGCACTTTTGAAACAGCCCACTCAGAGACTGGGGGCTGACTTTCCTTTGTTGTTGTGGTTGACTGGGGGCCTCCCTGGCCACTAGAGGGTTGCTTATGCATCATCTGCCTCCTCAGAGGCTCTTAAAGCTCAGTTCTGAAATAACTACATTTCCAGGGCAGGACCATATTCTCCTCCACTCCTACAGTATCTGCAGAGCAAGTGCCCAGAAATGAGGAAGACCATTTCAAGAACTGATCAATATCCTGTTCGGGAAGACAGATGAAGACAGTGGGTTGAAAGCAGAATTTTAAAAAAGGGGGGGGGTGGTGGATATGGGGAACAGCTGAATCCTCCAGTTAGCTTCCTTAACCCATTCAGGGTGACTGGCGAGTGCTCACACTTCTGTTCAAAGCAAGGAGAGTGAATTCCAGGAAGTGTATTAAAGTATACAAGTGAACCCCACCCACAGACTTCTCTCACATGCTCTGTGTTCAGAGTAGATTATTAGAGTAAGCAAGACAGAGGCTGGCACTAGAGGGTATGCAACAGGTCATTTAGGTTGCACAGGGATCAGAAAAAGATGACCGCAACTCAGAAGTGACTTTGTACTCAGGTCCTTGACCTCTAGCTTTGTCTTTCTGAAGAATTTCTTTCCTGGCATTTAGAGTTTACTTGGTATATTCTTGGCAGTTGGGATAGGAGTGGGGAGAATCAGGCAAATGGGAGGACAGGAAAGGAGCCAAGAATGTTCACATTTGGGGGAATGTTCCTCCAATTCCTACAGATTTCTTTGTGGATGTATGATGGAAACAGATATCTCCCTTTTTGTTTATTTTTTCTTGTTTTTGGCACATCATAGATAATCACTTATGTCTGTTGGATTTTTGAGGGTTCCACCCCCTTCCTTGGTCCTCTTTCAATTCTATTTCATCTCTTCCCAAGACAATCTAGATGGTAGAATTCCAAGTATGATTCAGACTTCAAAGCCAGTGAGACCACACCTCATACATCTGGTCTTCTCCTTCTAACAGACTTCAATAACTCTTCTTGAGGCAGGTCAAGATTCTGTTTTCTTTGGTAATTTTCTCTACTTCATCATTCATGAATAAGCTTGTCCACATGGGTGATTAGTAACAGTAATAATACCAATGCCTCTATGTGCTAACCTACTAATCCCTTTACACATGTTCTTTCATTTAATCCTATGAACAACCCTATCAGGTAGACAAATCACTAGCACCATTTTACAGAAGAGAAAACTGAAGCACAAGGCAGTTGAGGAATTTTCCCAAGGCTCACAGCCAGGAGAAGGTGCATATGGGATATGAGCCCAAAGAGTCTGTCTCTTCCGTATCACTCACAGTATCCTGGCTTCTGCTGGGCACCATTTCCTCTGCTATGACCACAAGCAACCTCCTATTTTGAACTGCACCTGTTATGTACCATACATGATAGCAAATATTTCACAAGCATTATTTCACTTCATTTCAAAAACAACATCATCAGCTAGGCATTGCCCTTACTGACAGATGAAGAAACAGGGGTTTGGTAGGGGTTGGTGGGTTGTCAGAGGTCACACAACTAGTAAGTTACACAACCAAGACTAGAATCCATGTTTCTCTAACTCCAAAGGCTATACTTTCACTCAGCATCCCATCTTGGCCCTGCAAAAAGACTCTACCCAACTATTCCTGGACACACCACAGGCCTCCTTTGACACAGTGTGCAGCATTGATAAGGTTAAACGACAAGTGTGATTATGCATTATCGTATTGCTAATATCTCTATGAATAAAATGTCTATTTGATTTTCATTTAACCCCAAAAGAATCTGATTACCAAATAACCATCGAAGAATTATTGCCAATTATGTTCTGTAATTATGGCTCCTGTTAATGAGATTAGTGTGCTGCCTTCCATATTTAGTCCTATTAATTAATCCCCGTAAGCCCAGAAAGTTATAATCGATACAACAAAGGCACCATGTAAATTACAAATAATTCCCAAATCCCTTAAACAGTTTTCAAGGCTCCTTCAGTTTTCTTGGTTAGGACACATTTAGTGTGGGAGCTGGAAGAGTCTGTAGTAACTGATAGCTCCTCACCTGCAATCACCTATTTCAGTAATATGCCTAATTAGGCAAATGCTTAAAATTGGAGTCCCATCTGCCACTAACAAGTATAAATTCCTATAGGGCAATAAAAATAATTAACTGGTTGAGTCAAGAGACCCCCAAATCAGATATACGACATTTCAATTCTCTGAGCAATATATTGCTTCCGATACACCTGTTGTCAGTGAGTGGTTTCAGTTTTGCAGAAGCTGAATACAGCAAGTATGTCTAATACTGAAAGTCCCACAAAGAAAACTTCCTGATGGCTCAGTCTCACAGATAGACAAGATAAACAGGCATACTGACAGTGATGCTAGGAATTGATGCTTTATGAAAAACTGGTCTCTGAATTTTATGTTTTTCAAAATCTCCCAATCCATCCTCAGATTTTCCTCATATTTTATCAAACATATGTTGATATACATTAGATTTCTAAAATGGTTATATTTATATGTTTTTGTTGGTTTTTTGTTGTTGTTGTTTTTTTTTTTTTGCGGTATGCGGGCCTCTCACTGTTGTGGCCTCTCCCGCTGCGGAGCACAGGCTCCGGATGCACGGGCTCACGGGCCCAGCCGCTCCGTGGCATGTGGGATCTTCCCAGACCGGGGCACGAACCCGTGTCCCCTGCATCGTCAGGCGGACTCTCAACCACTGCGCCACCAGGGAAGCCCTATTTATATGTTTTAACTGAGACAGCTACAGCTATAGTTGTCCAGAGATGCTACAAGCTGTCTCAGAAGTAGTCCATTGCAAGAAGATGTGGCATGACAATCCATTCTGCATCACTGAAAACTAGACTAGTTGGTTTCTGAAGCCCTGATCTATGTTAGTCTAGAAGTCAAAGAATCCTGTTCTTTTTGGCAGAGAGGAAAAGGTTCAGAACTCGATCCCCGTTGGCATCCCATGCCCTTCCCTGATTCCATTCTTGTTCTGGAGGATTTCCCAGGAGATAGTACATAACCCTCAGCAGGTGTCTGGCCTCAGAAACAATTTGGGAGGAGGAAACCGAGGCTCAGAATAAATAAAATATCTATCAAAGCATCATTGCATCAAATATAACAGAGAACATGGTTATCTTTAAAGGATTCAAAAAGAGGAATAAAATGACAATTTTAGACTGAATATAAATTGGTTCCTTCAGATAAATAATTGTTAGTGGATAAATTAATCTAACTGGCAATTTAGAAGAATTAGTTTGTAAAATTATAATATTTAAGATCTGGAAATAACCTTAAAGGTCATCTGAAGCCAACTTTCCATTTTACAAATAAGGGAACAGAGATTCAGAAAGGGTAAGGAACTTGTCCAAGGTTACCCAGTAAATCAATGGTTGAAAAAGGACTGGAACAGAGACATCTTAATCACACCATCTGCCACCACTCTCAAACTAAATGCCTAGTTCAATTTTAAAAGTTTATAAGAAGGAATGATAATAGGTACAATCTTAGATTTATGGTTTTAAAATGCAAGACTCCGTCCTAACATCATTGACAGTCATTGTCAACATGGATCCTCCATCTTGTCAACATGCAGAATTAAGATTTGAGTAGACATTGGGAGTGTGACCTATACTGCCATATGTTAGGACCGGAGATCTCACCAGATACTGCGGTTCATATTCTACCGTCAGCAAGTTTTATACAAATTAAAGTAATAATAATAATAATGATGACAATGATGTTGATGACAGATGATAATGACAGAAGCCTATACTGTTTTAAGGCCAAATTTCATACATAGCATTCAGAGTCCTTATCTGACCAGCCATCATTTTTTAATTTATTTTTTTGGTGGTTTCCCTAGAGGTTTAATTTTTTGTTTCAATTATTTACCATTAGTTAAAAATTATAAAATTTCACTTAAAACCTGGGTGTTCTTTTCTTATAGGTAGCTCACTAGATGTTGACAAACAGAATAAAAAGGGGAAAGGGAAGGGAAGGAAAGGAAAACCAAAACATTCCTTTCCTGTTTGGCTGAGCAGCTTTGAGTTCCTGACTCTGCTTTAATGTTTCCTTACTCTAGCATCACCATCAAAATGCCTACACAAGTGGCCAAAGTACCTATGCAAGTACTAATTAGCTAGCATAAGTTAATGTAGATTTCCTTGAAATTAAAAGCAGTTTTCAGAGCCATGGAGAGTGACTTCTATCTGCATTACTGCAAGGGTCACAAGGGCAAGTTTGGCTTCGAACTCCTGGAGTCTGAGTTCTGACCCAATGGGATCGAGATATGCCAATAACAACAGTTACAAAACTGATATGATCAGAAAAGAGGTTTATGTACATAAAAGCGTGATGGAGGAACTGAAGAGAATAATCGATGACACTGAAATTCCCAAAGAGGATAATGCTTTGTGGCCTCCTCCCGACTAAGGGCGCCGGCAGGAGCTTGAAATCATCATTGGAGATGAACACATTTCCTTCATGACATCAAAAATTGATTCCCTTATTGATGTCAATCAATCCAAGGATCCAGCAGGCTTACGAGTATTTTATTATCTTCTCCAGGACCTGAAGTGTTTGGTCTTTGGTCTTACTGAATTACACTTCAAGATTAAGCCAATCTAGATTGAATATTGGTGTGGACACAAGGAGTGTGGGAGTAGCTGCTTTTAATCACCATTATCAGGACATTTTTGTGCATAATATTTCTTATAAACTATAAATGTTGTCTTTAATAAGCAACATAACCAAAAAAAAGCAGTTTTCACCCTTCTAACTTCAAAGGGAATAAGAAATAAATCTTCAGAATGTCACACTCAATAACTATGCTTCTTAAAGCAAAATATATAGAATGCATCATCAAGGATACATATTCCCTCATGAATAATGCTTATGGGATTGACCCTTTCTTTGTTATATATACTCTTTCTTGCTACCCAATAAGAACACACTTTGAGAAAATAAGACAAAAGAAGACATTCTGATTTAAGCAAGTGAAGGGGAGAGGTGGCAGTGGCACAGGTGGCATCTAAGGTCTACCTGAAGGTTCTAAGAGATGGGTCACTTGTGCAAAGCTATGCCTGTGAAAGCCTTAACTTGAATTTAATGTTTCCCATGCACGGTTTAATCACATCTATAGAACTGTTTTTATAGCTTTGAATAAATAAGAGCTTACTACTTCAATATTTAATCCATTGAGCACTGTTGTATACATTTACAATTGTGAACAGATAAATTTGTGTTTTCCGTTGAATGTGGGTCTGAATTAGCAAAGTGTACTCTCAAAGAAAGAATTCTCTAGGACCTGATTTCTATCTTCTCCCAAAGTAGGGCTTATATACACACTGGGGGAAATCAACTTCCAAGTGATAGCAGCAAAACCCAGCTGTTTGTGCAAGTTAAACTGCCTTGCATGGGAATTAACAAAAGCTTGCCAGCAAACATGCAAGAGCTGCAATTCTCAGAGCAGAAACAGGCTCCACCTTACATACCACCTTTTGTAAGTACAGGACTTGAAACAGCATGTGGCCAGTGCTCCTTGAGTGTACAAAGGTGTGGAAAGGCACGCATGATCCCCAGTTTTAATGACGTCTCCAGTATTAGAGAGTGGAAGAATCTCACCTCAGCTTTCTAACAGCCTACTTACTCTTAGCCAGGAAGAAGAGGAAAAAAATAATCATACAATTCAATGAGCCATTTTCCAAATGAAAGATGACTCACTTAAGCAAAACTTTCTGCAGGTGTCACTTCTCAAGGATGCTTAAGAGAAGGGCCCACCAAACCTGTTCTGAGGGCTAAAGCAACGCACAATCTGTATCACCCAGCATGGTGCCTGGCAAATAGTAAGAACGAGGACATAGTTACTAATGAAATTATACACAGTCTGCCCAGTTCAGAACAGTTATCCTGAGCACAGAAACTCTTAAGCACTGGTTTATAGAGGTGGTTACAAGTATTGATTCAGACTCAAACAGCCCCTTTTAGCACTGTTAGTCTTTTTTTTTTAACATCTTTATTGGAGTATAATTGCTTTACAATGGTGTGTTAGTTTCTGCTGTATAACAAAGTGAATCAGCTATACATATGCATATATCCCCATATCTCCTCCCTCCTGCGTCTCCCTCCCACCCTCCCTATTATTTTACAAGCCAAAAACATAAACTCAGGTAAATTAAAAATAGGTAAAAGAGCATACAAATCCTCAAGAAACAACAATTCTTTGGCCTGCCTATTATCTCCATTTGTAAAATTATTCCTTTCCTCCAAGGTTCACAATGCTTAGCCTTCTGAGATGTAAATATACCTCACAGGGTATTAACCTCTGTCAATGGAAATAAAACTGTAATTGATTTGGTTCTGCGATTATCTAACATATAAACATGTGCTCATTGAGAAAAAACGACGTCTGGACAACTGATATTGTATTTCTGCCAAATACCAAGCTGATGTTCATAAAATCTTACTGGAGAGCACCCAGTGCTAACTATAGGATTTCAAACTGCTGATTTGCAGAGATGAATCATGAAGCAATCTACATTGTGTGGGTAATTAGAATTCCCATCCTTATCCATCCTCTGAAAAGAAGCCTAAATTTTTTATTTGGAAGCCACTTTGAAAAGCTTTCATTAATTTAAATTTCAGAACAGATTTCTCCCCATTATGTGTATTCAACTAAAAGCCTATTAAATACAGCACCATGATAAGAGTGAACAAATAGCAGGTTTTTCCAAGGCATCCATTTTATTTTATTCCAGGATCCAGAGGCATTGATAATTCAGAGATTGCTGCAACACTTAGAATCTTTTGAAAACTAGAAAGAATCGGTAATAATTTAGTGATTTCTAATCCTCTACGATTTGTTTAAACGTGTGAGACAAATGAGTCCGTGTTCCTTAAAACTGCCCACAACTTAAGCAATTTAATAGTTGCTAATTAGATGCATTTAATTCCAATTTAAAAACCATCTTTACTTGGTATGCTCTTCATAGAAATACTATTCAGCTGAATCCTATTATAACTGACATGGTTTATTTATTACACTTGATCTGAGGAAAAAAGTACATACCCAGAAAGCATCGTTATTTAATCTTGGTGTTAATTTACTCATATGCTTCAAAAGTCTAGAGATTTAGTATTATTTGAACTTGGTGAAACATATATAAAGTTTCTTGCCTCTGCCTTTAATATTTGGGGGGAAAATGATTCTGTTAGGGTTTTCAAGATGGCTAAGATTGTGGAACAAAAATAAGAGAAGAGAATAAAATAAGGCTGAGATGGTATAAGTCCCATGATTTTATATATCTATACAGGAGAGGAACAGGTTTTGAGGAAATCACGATGGGAATTAGACACGTTAAGTATGTTGAACAGAGAAGGCTCCCGGCAAAAACAAATAAGATGCCAAGATGCTTCTCCATTATGGCCAACACAAAAGGAGGAAAGAAGACGACAGTGTCACAAGAGTCTACAAATAACTAATCCCTCTCATGTACATCTTGATCTGCAGTCCAGCCTGGCAGCAAAACCTCAGGCTCTCCGTTACCCACTTACAAGCCAGCTTCACATGATAGATTATTATTATTAGCAGCATTATTATGACCATTTCCAGTTATCTTTTCTCTTCTTATCTCTCTCCTGAGGCTGTTACAAGAAGAGATTACCTGAAAAGGGAAGGAAATAAGTACCCAAAAAGGTTAAAGGAAGAAAAACTGCATGTTTTCAGAAAACTTTGTAAGACTGATGAGGTAGGGGAATAAAATGAATAAAATGATTATATCATGTTCCATACAGTTTGACAAGGTAATCCCTAAGTGGGAGATTTTTTTCTCAGCCGCAAATTTCTAGCTATGTATAGAGTATGACTGACAAGCCATAAACATAAATTAGTGAAACCGAAAGGAAGCCATTTGGCTGCTCATTATTTTACCATTTGCTACATTTCAATAAATTCATGATGACAAGTTGAGGGTTAGGGGGAATTCCTAAAGGCATTAATGTACTGGTTTAGTTGAAGAATAAAATAATACTACAGGAAAATAACTGGCTTTGATAAACATATTGAATTAGTATACCATAAAAGGAAAATGGATAGGTGATTCATTCACTGTTCATTTGAGATCTCTTAAATTATAAAATCAAAAATAGCCTGTTCCCTATAAAAAGACAATGCCATTTGGTGTTTTGACAATCAGGCCTACTTGTGGGATCACTGATCTTCGGTTGAGAGTCCGCCTGCCGCTGCAGGGGACACGGGTTCGTGCCCCGGTCCGGGAAGATCCCACGTGCCGCGGAGCGGCTGGGCCCGTGAGCCATGGCCGCTGAGCCTGCGCTCCGCAACGGGAGAGGCCACAACAGTGAGAGGGCCGCGTACCGCAAAAAAAAAAAAAAGGATAAATCTCATGTTAAGTATGCTTACCATAGTAAAATAATACTGAAAAAAAAAAAGTTAAATTTGAAGGAGACTAAATTCAATATACTACACTTACTAACACAAAGTGAGAAGGAGAATCAACTGCTTTTTTCCCCCAATCAATTCCTTGCCTTTGAAATGCCACAGTTTTCTATATGTCATATAAAATGGTATGGAATATGAATTATCTGGAAAATTTCCTCAATTGTCTATTTCACTTTGCAATATGAACACAGCCTGCATTTATAACCATAAATTCAAAGGGAAAAATGCTTTAAAGATATATCAGGTTACTGCAATCTAAGCATATTGTTTTGCTGTGGTTCCTTTTTGGGACTGAATATCAAGATGCAGTCCACTATGCCAAAAGCCTCTAGCTTTCCAGAAATTGAAAGCCTTCGCCAACAAATCACAACTGTTTTACCATATGCCTCTTCGTTCTGCCAAGTATTACCAGCCTGTTCTACTTTTAAGCAAATTTCATTATATTATAGCTCAGAGCAATGTTCATTAAAAAGTATTACTGAAAAATGTCAAGTTGTTTTTATATAGAAACTGGAATTTATTTTCTACTGAAAAGTCAGATATTTATTGAACACAAGACATTTTAAAAATATTGATCTCAAAAAAAAAATATTGATCTCATTTCACAAGTCACTTCAAAATTGTCAGTCTCTATCTTGATTGTGAAGGTTCAGGCCACATAATGATTGTCTGAAGCATTTTCTGTCTTGCACCAGTTAACTTTCACTAGTATCTACCATTGATGCAGATCAACCCTAACCTTTCTGGAATCGACTTAGTCTCAGATCAGTGGAAAATCTCTTCCCTGTTTCTTCACACTCATATTCATCCTCTCCTTGACCAATTTGCTTATTTTTCTGTCTCCCAGCCACAGCCTTCCTGATAACGTCCCAATGCAGTCATATTTTAGGTGATTATAAACTTCATTATAGCCTGTTCACTTTATATAGTATGATACAGTCCAAATAAAACTAGCCCAGAAATCTCACCTCCACAACTTCTAGTTATGTGACCCTTAATAAGGTCACTTAATCTTTGGAGCCTTCATTTCCTCATCTGTAAAACGGATGATTACTTCCTGCCCTCCCTTTTGAATCCAGTTTGTGAGCACAAAATTTGGTAAGGCATGTTCAGACATTCTGTATCTCATTTACCACAAACCAAACACAAAAACAGAGAGCTTCATTTGGAAGCACCAAGCCCTCTCCTAAGGAACTGTTTCTCTTTCTCTTCAGACGGTAAAACCCACTGGCCGTTAAGAGTCTGTGATCCAAAAATCATAGGATTAACCTTCATTACCTACTGTAACTAGGTTTAGCATTTGATTCTTGGTCCAATGAAGACTCATAAAATGTTGGGCTTTAAATCAGGAGAAAAGCATGATATTCTTGCTTCCTCTGAGGAAAAAGAATGTTTTTAATCCCCTGAGGAAAATCAGATCTACTCAAATTGGGCCACATTATATATTTAAGCTAACAATAACAAAATGATAGAAATAATTCAATTGTTCTTAAATCCTAGGCCAAATCAGTCTGTGAAGATTTCTGGGGCCTTCCTAAGCTCTGGAGGGGAGCTGAATCATGCATTGAGGCTGCCTTTATTCTAATATACTACATTTATATGCAGTAAAATCAGGATAAAATAGAAATCAAGGTCACTTTTGATGTGACAGAAGTGACAAAAAAGTATCTAGAGGGACAGCAAGGAACTGAATGGGGGGGGGAGATAGGAAAGAACAGGCCTACTTAATTTGCCTTGCTAAATGTTATGAAGAGACTCTGAATTGTGAGAATTGTGAGCTGGGTATCTGTATAAAACCCACAAGGCTTTTCTTTGCACTTCCTTTTGCTACAATCTCTTTCCTTCCCATGGGGATCTTTCTCTAGTATTGTCTATCTCCTTAGCAATGAGGGAATGGAGGCTGGCCAAATCATCCGTCATGAGTCTGTCACCCCTATTCTCTAGGTATGGCTTCATCTAAAATAAAATTATAAGCATATAACTTCCCATCTCACAAATACAGGGGTGACAGGGAAGCTCAAAGTAAAGCAGAGTGCATTCTGGATGCCAGTATAGAAATTATGATCATTTAAGTACCGCACTTAAAACACATTTATTTAGAAAGAGCTCAAACAGAATGACAAGAAAAACACTGACTCTACTAAACAAATAAATAGTCACTTTCCACGTTCTATTAAGAGATATTTATCAAGAGTGTGAAAATGTTCATACCCTTTGTCCTATTAATTCACATCAGGAAATCAACCTAAAGAAACACTGTTTTCTGCACAAAGGTGTTCATTGCAGGATTATTTAGAAAGGCAAAGCTTTGAAGAAAACCTAAATATCCAACAGGAGTACAATAGTAAGTCTATTAATAAAGAATAGGCAGTTAATTTTTTTAAATGTTAGTGGAATAGAAAAATATTCTGATATGTTAAGATCAACATGATCTCAAATTTTTTTGGTTTATATTATACACATAAAAAGATTAGGACATGAAATCAAGATTTAGCAGTGTTGGAATTATAGCTACTTTTTTACTTTCGTCCTTCGAGCAGTTTTTGGTTTGTTCCTAATAAAATCAATAAATATTATGTCATTGTAAAAATAATCCATACCTGTTGGGTATTTATGTGTTAAAACTGAAAGCCTAATCTTTAGCTGGAAGTCTGAGAAATGGCTGTGTTTCTGTGGCGAAAGAATGCTTTAAAGAGAAAAAGCACAGCATACTAATATGAGAAAGCCTGTTTGTCTTTAAATGGGATGGTTTTCTTGGGGACACACTGAAGTCAATCTTTTTCCTCCTGAATGACAGGATTTCTGTATTAAAGTGTTTGTATGTGGAGACAAATAGTGCCTCTCAAATGTGCAGAGAAGCATCTTGAGTAACCAGCTACAGGATTCCACAAAAATTATGGAACCCTCCTTTCAGGTTCAAGTACATGAGTTAAGCAGGAACAGTTATAGAATCAGTAAAAAAAAAAGGGGAAGGGTAAGCTGTGACAAAGTGAGAGAGTGGCATGGACATATATACACTACCAAACGTAAAAGAGATAGCTAGTGGGAAGCAGCCACATAACACAGGGAGATCAGCTCGTTGCTGTGTGACCACCTAGAGGGGTGGGATAGGGAGGGTGGGAGGGAGGGAGACGCAAGAGGGAAGAGATATGGTAACATATGTATATGTATAACTGATTCACTTTGTTATAAAGCAGAAACTAACACACCATTATAAAGCAATTATACTCCAATAAAGATGTTAAAAAAAAGGGGGGGGAGAGAAAAAAAAAGAGTATGGGAAAGAAATAGTACAGAAAGAAAAGGAGAGTAAATTGATAATGATTTTGTAACCAGACAGACTGTGGCATTAGCAAATAAAACTAAAGAAATAGAGAATAAGTCTCATCTCTCTCATTACACACAATATATCCCTATTTAAAAAGTTCTCATTAAAGCACTTAATTAAATATTGTTTAGTAATATGAGTAATACCCGAATACAGTATAGTAGTATCAGTCAAACCTATCAATTATCTTGGGCACTAAAATGGTGCCCAAGCATTGACAGTCTTTGATGGGACTAGATTCAAGTATGTTGGATTCTCTTTTCCTTATGCTTCATGTCATTTCATGGCAAAGTTGCAACTTTGATGCTTAGAACTGCCAATGTTTACTTAATGGCTGACTCTCTAGTTACCAAGATTAATTAGCTAAAAGACCAAATCTAGATGCTAACGAAACCTAAAGGACTTATCTAACAGTTAATGCACTGGGATATTATTCATTAAAGAGCAAGAAACAAAGGTTGATTATATCTTCCTTCTTATGCGCTATTTTTAAGTAACCATTATTCTGGCTTTTTTTCCCCCCAGAAATGAATTAGGTTGGTGGTATTCTTTGCTGCTTCTCTGTTTCACTTTCCAGAGTAATATGGTCTTTTTTTCCCTCCTTTTGTCCACACTGGTCATGCAGATCAACTTCATGTCAGAAAATAAAAACTAAAAGAAAAATCACTTTTGAGAGCTCTCACACATCTATCTTCACCAAACTAATCACAAAGCTATGCTTCCAAGACCATCAGGTAATATGAGTGTGGTCTATTCCAGCACGAGGATTCTTTCCAAGGCAGTCTGGAACTAATTTACTAGGGTGGCTGGTGAGTCAGGTTTTCATCCCATAAAATGATTATGGCCCAAGGGAACATATGAGAAAACAATGCACAAGGGTTTCTAAGTTATTAATTAGCATGAGGATTATCTTCAAACCCAAAATAAAAAGCAATCATTAATTCTTGGCAACAGCATAAATATGAGAGCAATGGTGTACACAGGTTACTTCTAAACTGGAAAACACTTTTCAATAATTCTCATTAGGGGGGCTTCCCTGGTGGCACAGTGGTTGAGAGTCTGCCTGCCGATGCAGGGGACACGGGATTGTGCCCTGGTCCGGGAAGATCCCACATGCCGCGGGGCGGCTGGGCCCGTGAGCCATGGCCTCTGAGCCTGCATGTCCGGAGCCTGTGCTCCGCAACGGGAGAGGCCACAACAGTGAGAGGCCCGTGTATCACACATACAAAAAAAAATAATAATAATTCTCATTACGGGAGGAGAGACAAATTAGGAGTGTGGGATTAACAGATACAAACTACTATACATAAGATAGATAAACAACAAGGATTTACTGTATAGCACAGGGAATTATATTCAATATTTTGTATTAACCTATAATGAAATATTTGAAAAAAAAACTGAATCACTATGCTGTACCCCTGAAACTAGCCCAATATTGTAAATCAACTATACTTCAGTAAAAATAGATAAATAGATAAATAAATAAATAAATCTCATTATAAACAAGTCACTATTATTAATGAAATATCGGGGTTAAATCACACATTGCCCACGTATGTATATTTCAAGATAAGAATGATACCACTCATACAAATCCTTCTTTGTTTGCCTGTTTAATTAAGAGTAGATTTTGTAAATCTTACCATGCATTGCATGCAATGTCTTGCTGACTAGTCAGAAGCGGAGCTGATGGGAGCCTGGTGCTCAGAGACTTCCTGAGCTCTGAGTTTCCACATTTTGGGATGTGTTCTACATATGGAGTATGTCTTCTCAGCCTGGGCGTCTAGGTAACACACATGTCAAGAACACTGGCAAAAAACAAGAGGCACTGGATGAGGAACCAGTCACCAATTTTGCCACCATCTTGGCATATGATTCAGGAAATATCAATCAGTCTGCATCTCAGCTACTGAATCTAACATAAGATAAGCAAACAGTTGGGAAGAATTCAGTGAGACTGCACAAGAAAGTTCACTGAAAATAATACATGTTGTGAAAGTGCAAGACACAGTTATGAAAGGGCTAATATGTCAGGAACACCATAAACTTCAGAATAATCCCATATGTTCTATTTTTGCTTCAGTTAAGGAGATGAGGGTAAATATGCTTATGCAATTTCATTCTGTGGATAGCAAAGATGGGGCCACCATGGCCAAGAGTTTAGTTAATTAATCTGGAACCTTTCCTGGCCAGTGTTGAGCACTATCAATCTAAATGACCTGTGTTTTCATTTATTTAGTGAACAACTGATAAAGGTCATCAGAGTGAAGATCACTCCCACAGCATATCTAGCACCACCAGTTAATTGGAGGAAAGGTATTCTCCAATTATCAAGTGTCAGGAAGCTGCCTCTAGGAGAATTACAGCTTTGGTACAAGCAGATCATAGACTCAGTTTATGCTTCAGGAAACTCTATTTAGTGGTGACTGAACATAGGTCATTTTTAAAAATCTCCCTGCACACAGCCTGATCCTGTACTACTCAAACACGTCAATTGTTATGATTCAATATTCTTCAAAGGCCTCAAGCTGATGTTCAATATTCCACTGGGAGCTTGGAAAATGGATCTGTCCCTTCACTGAGTTATTAGGCAAGTTTCAACACATCTTTTCATCAGCCTGAGAGAGTCCAGAGAACCCAGCCTCTGTAAATTCAGAGAAGGGATCTTGTAGTTTTCGGCATATGGAAAGGGTGTTAGTCACACATGGTTTGTTTCAACTATAGGCCTCTGCTCAGGCCCCTCTCTTCTCTGTTTCCCTTCACCCTACCAGTCAAATCTTACCTATTCCCCAGACCTGGACAGAGTCCCATCTCCTTTATGAAGACTCCTCTAACGAGGGGAAGTCTCTCCTCTGCTGGACTGTGAGGCAGCTCTCCCCACTCAACTCACCTCTTCTTCTGCAGCTCCTATCTTGTTAAGCCACCATACACTCTTATCATACCCACCCTCACCCCTACATCCTGTCTTTAAAAAACATCTCTGAGAATCCCTAAATACGTATCTCAGATCCCACACTTCAAAAAAAAAAAATCCTGTAACCCATTGTAGCAGTGAGTCTCAATTGTGTGTGCATATGTGGGGGCCCTGATGGGGACATTGAATCTCTAAGGCAGGGTGGGTAGGCCGGGTGGGTGGAGCATGTGTAATATGACATGTCCTTCCATGGCTGCCTTACCTGGAGCTGAGATTCTCTGCTCAGAGCCAGTACCTCTATTTATTCACATTGTCCCAGTCTCTGAAACTTCTATCTCACTCAACATCCTCTCAACTGATATTCCCACCTCTGGTCCTATTCTACTAACCATAACCTCAACCAACCAATTCTCTACCTTGCTTGCTGAGTGATCTTCGAAAATGCAAGCCCGATTCTGTCATATGCCCTTGTTAAGTCCTTCAGTGTCTCTCCATCCACTTTCCGGTAAAGTCCAAACTTCTCAGCAAGATAGAGAAGGCTACCACTTCTGTCCTGACCTTTCCTAGCTTTCTAGCCCTTTCTCTCCCCATCCTCTGACCCCTTCCTCCTTTCCTAGCCCAGCTCTTGTCCTGAAGCATTATGTGCACTTCTCTAAATAGCACCAGTTATTTCTTTAGAGCTTTTGCACAAGCTGTTCTTCCTGGCTGACCCTTGCTCTACCTTGCCTGACTAAATAGGCTACTTAGCTTCTTCTCTTTAAGACCCTCTACCTTATCACTTCCTCCCAGTGGCCTCCTTTGACCTCTGCAGGGCTTTTAGGAGCCCCCCTTCCTTTTGCTTTAGCATTAGATTACCATGGTCTTTATCACAATGTATCACACGCTAATTACCTGTTTAGCGTCTGTCACCATCTCACATCACACTGGACTATCAGCTCTTTAAGCCAAGGCAGGTGTCTTACTGGTTTTTTTCTTTCTTTTTTGGTATGCTCAGTGTCTGGCATTGTGTTTGGCACTAAGGAGTGACTGAATACATGACTGGATAAATGAGAAGACATTTCAAAAAGCCATGAAAAAGTAAAATGAGTCTGTACAGTGTAATGGAATGGTTATGAAACACACTCAGCAGTTTTTTGAACCTCCACAAATCAAACTACTTTAGGGCCAGCTTATCCAGTTTTATAATAAGATTATTACTATCGGGCTTCCCTGGTGGCACAGTGGTTGGGAGTCTGCCTGCCAACGAGGGGGACACGGGTTCGAGCCCTGGTCCGGGAGGATCCCACATGGCAAGGAGCAACTGGGCCTGTGTGCCACAACTACTGAGCCCATGCTCTGCAATGGGAGGGCCACCGCGGTGAGAAGCCCGCCCACCGCAGCCGGGAGTGGCCCCCCACACCCCGCTCTCCGCAGCTGGAGAAAGCCCACGTGCGCACCAGCGAGGACCCAGCACAGCGAAAAATAAATAACTAAAATAAAAGATCATTAATATTCTCTACTTCTCAAAGTGTTGTGAGAATAGACTAGTTTCTGTAATTAAAAGCTATATGATGTTACTATTAAGTAGTCTCAACTGGTTACTTCATTTCCTAACTGCCCAAAACACTCTCTGGACCATGGATTTTCAACTGCAGGGCCAGAGAGAGCTGGGATCAGGTCTATCCGTTATTTTACAAATAATCACTTCTTATTTAATTTCTCTAGGCCTCAATTCTTCCATCTGTGAAATAACGATGACTACCCTATTGTTTTTTATGGCTACTAAGTGGGATAATACATATAAGATATATAGCTTAATTAACGCCTAACACTAATAAGAGCTTAATTAATGATTCCTCTTCCTCTTCCAATTATTATTATTATTACAGCTGGCGCCTAAAAAATACCTGATGCATTAAAATTAATCAGTATAAAACTTTTAATATCTAAGAACCAAATTTCTAATTTTGCTTCCCAGCCAAGATGTGGAGGGAGAAAAGGAAGGAGTATAGCACAGAAAGATTAGTTTTCCTCCAGCACATGTCAGAGTTCTCCACTTTTGTCTTGTAACTCTACCATTGAACGTGATATTTCATCCTATGAAGTTGGTTATGAGATTTCCTATACAGAGTAATGAAAAAGCCTATAACAACTAGTGACCTGCCTTCCCTGCTGTTCCCTCCACAGAATAATTTTGCCATAAAAAATAAAGGGGACATCTCCTTTTACTGAATTATGACAAATTTTCAACTGACTTATTCCTCTTGGTACTTAGGAGTGTCCTACTTTCCCCTCCGATGACACTCCCACTGAGATGACATGTGACACATCCCAGGGAAGCATCAGAACTAAAGAGAAGGTTAAGACTGGGCCACATCCATCAGCACTTCCTTTTGCTTTAAGAAGAAACATCACTCCCCATCATCACATCAGTCTGCCTCTCTCTGTTCTAAGGATTCTTTTATTTCACTGCCCAAGAAGTGATTTACAGGCAAAAGCCCATGCAAAGCAGCAGAGATACCAACTATCTCCCTCCCCGCTCCCTCCTTCCCTCTCTTTCATATATATATACAACATCTACTATGTGCCAGCCACTGAGCAACAAACAAAACCTGCCCCTACGGAATTATGGAAGGACATGACATAAAGCAAATGTGTTCCTAAAGAATTCCAAGTTGAACAAATGACAACCAAATCATACTTTAAATGCACCAATAAAACATGATCTCTGCAGCTGAGTTTTAAAAACAATATTGTCTTTGGAGGCTGGCAATCCTTTAGCAACTTAGCTCCAGCTACAGAAAAGGTGAAAATTAGCAACGTGCATTGAACATTTATTATGTACCAGAAACTCTGCTATGCCCTTTTCAGGTATCCTCACGTGACTGTCACACATACACAAAAATTCCTATGTGGTAGTATGCTTATCATTATAAACATTTTACAGGTGAGAAAACAGACTCAGAGCGGTGAACACTAAGCCCAAAGTCATACTGTTAGTAGACGGCCTTGAACTCAGGCATCCAGGCTGTAGAGCATGTGTGCACAGTCAGAGAGTCTATGACACATTGTCTGCAAAGGTGCTTCAGAAAAACATTGAAGGAGTGAATAAATGAGTGCCATGAATCTGAAAATCAAACCACATCAACACCACTCAGGATCACTAAATTGCCAAAATGTTCAAGAGCTTGATTTGTTGTATTCATAACTTTTCAGTATACGATGGAAATAAGTCCCTCATCTCCCAAGAGTAGCATACCTGTAACACTTCCTGCTGAAGATATTAATCATGTAATTAATATTGAAACTTCCCTCAAAGTTCAATTGCCTATAAGTTGCTATTGTTGTTGTTTAAACAAAGAAGACATCTGGTACTTCCTGTTTCATCTCATCTCAGGTTGAGATGTGTGGGGGAAAAAAAAACAGATATCAGACCAGCTCCTATGAAAACTACTCTGACCAACCAAGAGATACGTTCTTTCCATGGAAACAATTTAACTATCTTGCAGAACATCTGAAGCACAATACTTAATTTGAGGGGGAAAATTTGCTTTCTTTCCTTCTCCCATTCTAGTAGATGTTACCAGGTCTTCCTGTGTCCATAACACTAATTTTTCACTTTAAAAGAGAGACAACCTAAACTTTCTGGAATGTAACATAACTGTACTAGGTTAGCCATGAGGAAATGTAGCCTTAGAAGGAGAGAGAGAAGGTAAGGAACTTCTCTCAGACATAATGAAGACAAGAGCAAGTTGTCATCAGGAAAGGAAAAGTATCACCTCCTAGGTACATGTCTATCTTTTCTCATTTCTCCTTGTTTCCTTGTCATCACCACTCCAGGGAAGGGGGGAGTAGAGGATTTCCTGCCAAACAATGCTTTAGTACCAACTGAAGGATCGTGATTGCAACTGCATTCCGTGTCCTATATGCAAGTTCGAGGGAGAGGGTACAGAGGAGAATGCATATAGGACGCCAAATGATTATGCTTCTACATGCATCGACAGGGCCAACTGAAAGATCCACATACCCAGAATAGCAAGGCACTTGCACAGTATTTCAGTCATGCTTCTTGTAAGAATCTCATAAAAATCTGAGTATCAGAGTGGAGGGGTTAGGAGGAGGGAAGCAGGTGAAAACAATAATAAAAACAGTGAGCCAGAATGTTTTAAGCTTTCAGAAGCTCAACAGAGCAGAAGCTATTGTGAGATAGGAATGGAAAGGTACTGACAGATAAATTGATGTATACCAGCAATATCTTAAATTAATTCCTTGCCATTGATCACATAAGAAATCAAAGTTAACAGTCTCATGGGTCTTTATACCCAGGGGGAGGAAGGACATTTTGAATGACCTGCTCTTTTGTATCTGGGCAGATAATCAGACAATTAGAGCTCGTCATGTGCTACAACGAAGCTCTCGACTGTCATGAATCACAGTCATGCTCATTTTAAAAGAAGATTCATAAGAGTGAACTGCTTTTTAAAGAATATATTGCTTTCACATTTCTTCCAAGAAACATAGAAATTAGGGAGAACCAGGGAAGAGAGGTTTCTATCCAACAGAAAGAACAGAAATGGACTTTGACATGCTTGGCTAAGCATCTTCCCCATGATTTAAGGGCTGAGGTGTTGCTTACATGGATGGGATGGGGTTGGGGTGAGGGAACTGAAATCATTATCTGAGAGCACCTATATCAGAAGCAACGGAATTGCTTACAAAATTGCATATCCAAGAAGAAAGAACTAAAATCCTGCATCCCGTGGAACAAAAACCACATTCACAGAAAGATAGACAAGATGAAAAGGCAGAGGGCTATGTACCAGATGAAGGAACAAGATAAAACCCGAGAAAAACAACGAAATGAAACAGAGATAGGCAATCTTCCAGAAAGAGAATTCAGAATAATGATAGTGAAGATGATCCAGGACCACTGGAAAAAGAATGGAGGCAAAGAGAGAGAAGATGCAAGAAATGTTTAACAAAGATCAGGAAGAATTAAAGAACAACCAAACAGGGCTTCCCTGGTGGTGCAGTGGTTAAGAGTCCACTTGCTGATGCAGGGGACACGGGTTTGTGCCCCAGTCAGGGAATATCCCACATGCCGCAGAGCGGCTAGGCCCATGAGCCATGGCCGCTGAGCCCGCGCGTCCGGAGCCTGTGCTCCGCAATGGGAGAGGCCACAACAGTGAGAGGCCCACGTGCCACAAAAAAAAAAGAAAAAAAAAATAGAAACAGAGATGAACAATACAATAACTGAAATGAAAAATACACTAGAAGGAATCAATAGCAGAATAACTGAGGCAGAAGAACGGATAAGTGACCTGGAAGACAGAATGGTGGAATTCACTGCTGTGGAACAGACTTAAGAAAAAAGAATGAAAAGAAATGAAGATAGCCTAAGAGACCTCTGGGACAACATTAAATGCAACAACATTCGCGGACAGGGGTCCCAGAAGAAGACAGAGAGAAAGGACCTGAGAAAATATTTGAAGAGACTATAGTCGAAAACTTCCCTAACATGGGAAAGGAAATAGCCACCCAAGTCCAGGAAGCACACAGAGGCCCATACAGGATAAACCCAAGGAAAAACATGTGAAGACACACAGTAATCAAACTGGAAAAAATAAAGACAAAGAAAAATTATTGAAAGCAGCAAGGGAAAAATGACAAATAACATACAAGGGAACTCCCATAAGCTTAACAGCTGATTTCTCAGCAGAAACTCTACAAGCCAGAAGGGAGTGGCATGATGGACTTAAAATGATGAAAGAGAAGAACCTACAACCGAGATTACTCTACCCAGCAAGGATCTCATTCAGATTTGATGGAGAAATCAAAAGCTTTACAGACAAGCAAGAGCTAAGACAATTCAGCACCACCAAACCAGCTCTACAACAAATGCTAAAGGAATGTCTCTAAGTGGGAAACACGAGAGAACAAAAGAACCTACAAAAACAAACCCAAAACAATTAAGAAAATGGTCATAGGAACATACATATTGATAATTACCTTAAACATGAATGGATTAAAGGCCCAAACCAAAAGACACAGGCTTGCTGAATGGATACAAAAACAAGACCCATATTTATGCTGTCTACAAGAGGCCCACTTCAGACCTAGGGACATAGATAGACTGAAAGTTAGGGGATGGAAAACGATATTCCATGGTAATGGAAATTGAAAGAAAGATGGGGTAGCAATTCTCATATCAGATAAAATAGACTTTTTTTTTTTTTTTTTTTTGCGCTATGCGAGCCTCTCACTGTTGTGGCCTCTCCCGTTATGGAGCACAGGCTCTGGACGCGCAGGCTCAGCAGCCATTGTTCACGGGCCCAGCCACTCCGCGGCATGTGGGATCTTCCCGGACCAGGGCACGAACCTGTGTCCCCTGCATCGGCAGGTGGACTCCCAACCACTGCGCCACCAGAGAAGCCCTAAAATAGACTTTTAAATAAAGAATGTTACAAGAGACAAGGAAGGACACTACATAATGATCAAGGGATCAATCCAAGAAGAATATATAACAATTATAAATATATATGCACCCAACATAGGAGTACCTCAATACATAAGGCAACTGCTAACAGCTATAAAAGAGGAAATCAACAGTAACACAATAATAGTGGGGGACTTTAACACCTCACTTACACCAATGGACAGATCATCCAAACAGAAAATTAATAAGGAAACACAAGCTTTAAATGACACAACAGACCAGATAGATTGAATTGATATTTATAGGACATTCCATCCAAAAACAGCAGATTACACTTTATTCTCAAGTGTGTATGGAACATTCTCCAGGATAGATCATATCTTGGGTCACAAATCAAGCCTCGGGAAATTTAAGAAAATTGAAACCATGTCAAGCATATTTTCTGACCACAATACTATGAGATTAGAAATGAATTACAGGGAAAAAAAAGTAAAAAAAAAAAAACAACATACGGAGGCTAAACAATACATTACTAAATAACCAAGAGATCACTGAAGAAATCAAAGAAGAAATCTAAAAATACTGAGAGACAAATGACAATGAAAACATGATGATCCAAAACCTATGGGATGCAGCAAAAGCAGTTCTAAGAGGGAAGTGTATAGCTATACAAGCCTATCTCAAGAAATAAGAAAAATCTCAAATAAACAATCTAACGTTACACCTAAAGGAACTAGAGAAAGAAGAGCGAACAAAACACAAAGTTACCAGAAGGAAAGAAATCATCAAGATCAGAGCACAAGTAAATGAAATAGAAACAAAGAAAACAATAGGTAAGATCAATAAAACTAAAAGCTGGTTCTTTGAGAAGATAAACAAAATTGATGAACCATTAGTCAGACTGATCAAGAAAAAGAGGGAGAGGACTCAAATCAATAAAATTAGAAATAAAAAAGGAGAAGTTACAACAGACACCCCAGAAATACAAAGCATCCTAACAGACTACTACAAGCAACTCTATGCCAATAAAATGGACAACCTGGAAGAAATTCTTAGAAAGGTATAACCTTCCAAGGCTGAACCAGGAAGAAATAGAAAATATGAACCAACCAATCACAAGGAATGAAATTGAAACTGTGATTAAAAATCTTCCAAACAGGGCTTCCCTGGTGGCGCAGTGGTTGAGAGTCCGCCTGCCGATGCAGGGGACATGGGTTCATGCCCCGGTCCGGGAAGATCCCACATGCCGCGAAGTGGCTAGGCCGGTGAGCCATAGCCGCTGGGCCTGCGCGTCCAGAGCCTGTGCTCTGCAACGGGAGAGGCCACAACAGTGAGAGGCTCACGTACCGCAAAAAAAAAAAAAAAAACTTCCAAACAAACGAAAGTACAGGACCAGATGGCTTCACAGGTGAATTCTATAAGATATTTAGAAAAGAGGTAACACCCATCCTTCTCAAACTCTTCCAAAAAACTGCAGAGGAAGGAATACTCCCAAACTCACTCTATGAGGCCACCATCACCCTAATACCAAAACCAGACAAAGATACTACAAAAAAAGACAATTACAGACCAATATCACTGATGAATATAGATGCAAAAGTCCTCAACAAAATACTAGCAAACAGAATCCAACAGCACATTAAAAGGATCATGCACCACAATCAAGTGGGATTTATCCCATGGACGCAAGGATTCTTCAATATACGCAAATCAATCAATGTGATACACCATATTAACAAACTGAAGGATAAAAACCATATGATCATCGCAATAGATGCAGAAAAAGCTTTTGACAAAATTCAACACCCATTTATGATAAAAACTCTCCAGAAAGTAGGCATCGACGGAACCTACCTCAACATAATAAAGGCAATATATGACAAACCCAAGAGCAAACATCATTCTCAATGGTGAAAAACTGAAAGCATTTCCTCTAGGATCAGGAACAAGACAAGGATGTCCACTCTCAGCACTATTATTCAACACAGTTTTAGAAGTCCTAGCCACAGCAATCAGATAATAAAAGGAAATAAAAGGAATACAAATAGGAAAAGAAGAAGTAAAACTGTCACTGTTTGCAGATGACATGGTAATATACATAGCAAATCCTAAAGATGCCACCAGGAAACTACCAGAGCGAATCAATGAATTTGGTAAAGTAGCAGGATACAAAACTAATGTACAGAAATGTCTTGCATTCCTATACACTAATGATGAAAAATCTGAACGAGAAATTAAGGCAACACTCCCATTTACCACTGCAACAAAAATAATAAAATACCCAGGAGTAAACCTACCTAAGGAGACAAAAGACCTGTATGCAGAAAACTATAAGCCACTGATGAAAGAAATTAAAGATAATACAAACAGATGGAGACATATACCATGTTCTTGGATTGGAAGAAACAATATTGTGAAAATGACTATACTACCCAAAGCAATCTACAGATTCAACACAATACCTATCAAATTACCGATGGCATTTTTTACAGAACTAGAACAGAAAATCTTAAAATTTGTATGGAGACACAAAAGACCCCAAATAGCCAAAGCAGTCTTGAGGGAAAAAAACGGAGCTGGAGGAATCAGACTCCCTGATTTCAGACTATACTACAAAGCTACAGTAATCAAGACAATATGGTACTGGCATAAAAACAGAAATACAGATCAATGGAACAGGATAGAAAGCCCAGAGATGAACCCCCTCACCTATGGACAACTAATTTATGACAAAGGAGGCAAGGATATACAATGGAGAAAAGACAGTCTCTTCAATAAGCGGTGCTGGGAAAACTGGACAGCTACATGTGAAAGAAAGAAATTAGAACACTCCCAACACCATACACAAAAATAAACTCAAAACGGATTAGAGACCTAAATGTAAGACCGGGCAGTATAAAACTCTTAGAGGAAAACATAGGAAGAAGACTCTTTGACATAAATCACAGCAAGAACTTTTTTGATCCATCTCCTAGAGTAATGGAAATAAAAATAAACAAATGGGACCTAATGAAACTTAAAAGCTTTTGCACGGCAAAGGAAACCATAAACAAGATGAGAAGACAACCCTCAGAATGGGAGAAAATATTTGCAAATAAATCAACAGACAAAGGATTAATCTCCAAAATATATAAACAGCTCATACAGCTCAATATTAAAAAAAGAAACAACCCAATCCAAAAATGGGCAGAAGACCTAAATAGACATTTCTCCAAAGAAGACATACAGATGGCCAAGAAGCACATGAAAAGATGCTCAACATCACTAATTATTAGAGAAATGCAAGTCAAAACTACAATTAGGTATCTATCACCTCACACTGCTTAAAATGGGTATCATCAGAAAATCTACAAACAAGAAATGCTGGAGAGGGTGTGGAGAAAAGCGAACCCTCTCTCACTGTTGGTGGGAATGTAAATTGATATAGCCACTATGGAGAACAATATGGAATTTCCTTAAAAAACTAAAAATAGAATTACCATATGACCCAGCAATCCCACTACTGGGCATATACCCAGAGAAAACCATAATTCAAAAAGACACATGCACCCCAATGTTCACTGCAGCACTATTTACAATAGCCAGGTCATGGAAGCAACCTAAATGCCCATCGACAGACCGAGTGGATAAAGAAGATGTGGTACATATATAAAATGGAATATTACTCAGCCATAAAAAGGAATGAAATTGGGTCATTTGCAGAGATGTGGATGCATCTAGAGACTGTCATACAGAGTGAAGTAAGTCAGAAAGAGAAAAACAAATATCGTATATTGACGCATATATGTGGAACCTAGAAAATGGTACAGATGAACCAGTTTGCACAGCAGAAATTGAGACACAGATGTAGATAACAAACGTATGGACACCGAGGGGGTTAACGGTGGGGGTGCGGGTGTGATGAATTGGGAGATTGGGATTGACATGTATACACTGATAAAATTGATGACTAATAAGAACCTGCTGTATAAAAAAATAAAATTAAAATTAAAAGGAAATAGAAAAAAATGTATATCCTGGCCAATTTTAAAATATTGAATCTCTGAAGAAAGCCCCCCAAATTTTCATTTTTAAAAAAACTCCCTCCCCAGGGATTGGCAGCATCCTTCAATGAAGCAACTACAGAGGGCAGAGAAATTCACATGGGTAGGTGGGGGGAGTTGGCAAAACTGGGTTACAGGTGCCCTAAAAAACCAAGGCTTCAGGATTTAATAAAGTTCCACAATACTTGTAGTGTTAATGATGGAGTATGTTGGATTAATTTCACACAGAATGAAATGACATCACTATAACATGGTTTGTTGCTGCGTAACCCCACCTATGAACATTTTAAGGGCATTGCTTTTGGATAAACTCCCACAGGTAGATAAACTCCACAAAAACTGGTCACCGTGGTCACCAAGTAGGGTCAATTATTGGGACTGCCTTGTTTCCAGTGCAGATATGCAGATTATAAGGGCCCTCATACTGGGCAGGGTAGAAAGTACAGCATTACTAAACGCTTAGCAATATACTGATAAGTGAAAGTCATAACTGAATAAAACAAACCGTACTTGGAGATTTGTCTAAAGGAATGAACCAACACCTTTATCCATACCAAGCCATTTCAAAGATGGGAAAGCCACTGAAAAACATTTGAGTAAAAGTAAAGTTAATGAAATACCTCAAATACGACTAGATGAAAGCCTTCTGCTTTTGACTATCTTGAGAATTTGGGCAACTACATTAGTTAATTTCAAGGAGCTCCACATGCTGAAGGCAGTAGTCCAGGGAATGTGTTTAGGCCCTACCTAGTCAAACTTGAGAGATGGCACAGCCCTCACAGCCATGGGGGAAAATGCATGGGCATTTTAATAGTATCTGCCTTAAATACTAAGTTCACAAATGCCCTAGGTTGTTCAGTTGTATTTATATATATATATTTTTAATGTACTGGTTTAATTGGTTTCACACAATAATACATCATTATTATTCCACTTAGCATCTTGTACTGTAATCAATGATTTTTTACATCTTCTCCCCCAACTAAATTGTAAACTTGACTGTAGAATGAATGAATTTTAAAATCTAAAGTACCTAGTATTCTGGGTAACGTTGTAGCACACATTTTCCAAAAATGCTTACCAAATCAATTTGTCGTTCTAGGTGTTTATTTGGCAGAAAGGATTTGTATCAGACAATTCAGTGAACATTAATGTAATAACTACTAGATTTCTGGCACTATGCTAAGGCACTGGGGACAAAAATATGAATAGAAAATAGCTCCTGCCCTTGAGAAGGTCATAGTACAGTAGAGCAGGAAATCTCTGAATGTATTACAATGCTATGATAAATGTCTTTGCTAAACAACAAATATTCCCTTAAAATGAATAGTTCCTTGAATAATGCATGCAGGTTTTCATATGTTGTTTGTTTCAATTTACCTATGCAATGTAATTTACATTATTAATGCATTCTACCTTTGGGCCATACATGTAACACAAATAGGGGAATGTAATTAACATTTGTTTTAATTTAAATATGCCCCAATATATAGCTGCACACTAAAGAAACATTGGAAGAATTCAGATTTATAATTTGTAATTGTGCTAAATTACATCAGGTGTAATTCTGGTTTATAATTTATTATATTTTCATTTGTTGATATAAAGACAAATCATAAAAAAACACTAACTGTGTTAATTCTAAACAGGATTTCTGCCCTGAATTTCTGCCCAAGCCTGGGGATTGTGTATTTTCAGAAATGTGCACCCAACTCCTTTTCTCATGAATCTGATGTGGTTCTTTGCCTGATGCAAAAGAAGAAGTGCTGAGACCATTGTTTGGAATCTCTGCAGTATATCTCTTACCAAGTGTAAGAAGTATGTGAAATGTTCTAATGAAAAGGGCATTAAGCTCAGAGATAAGGAGGTACAAATGTCAGTCGAAAATAGTAACTAATGGAAAAAATAACTAATAGATGAATTCAGACAAGGAGTCAATTTTATTTAGGCTTCTGTTCCTTTTCTTATAACAGAAAAGCCTTTAACTAGGAGGTCTCTAATGTCACTTCCAGCTCTAAGTCCCTAGGATTCAGTGATGAGTAGCATCCTCAGAGAGTTTACGTGGGAGAGATGGCTGGCTGCAGCTGGGTCACTGACAATCTAGTGAGACTCACATATTGAGAGTTCACAGCTCCCTCAGCTTCACACCCTTCAGCTGCACCCTCATCCAATTCCCACAATGCATGTGGACTCTGGAATCTCAGCTGGCAAAGCAACAACCACCACAAACAACAACAACACACATTCACAAGTAGCCTGAACTTGAAGACCAGAACTTGTTGGAATTTTCAGGACATGGTCTCAGCTATCCAGCTTCCTGTAAAATAAAGTATGTGGCAAGTGTTAACAACTCACGTTTTCCTAAAAACAGGTAGAGAAAAAATAGAACTTGTTCTTTCACATCAATTTATGAGGCTTTGGCAATGCTGGGGGATAAAGCTATGGTTTCTGGGTTCTGCTTTAGAGATGCCCCTTTTCCACACTGCCACTCAGGTATCTATGCTTTAGAGAGCACCAAAGGTAACTCTTCCAGTTCTAGAAAGCAGCCCTTAAAATCTGCAGTTGAGCCACAGGCCAAAGCAAGCCTATATGATCACAGATGGGTTATCCAACTCAATCACAGACATTCCTCTAATCTCCAACAAGGAAACGTGCTGTCTCTCTAATGCACTAACATCAGTCTCCTGGGACAAAGTCTGGTTTCTCTGGGTGTCTTATTCATAGAAATATTATACATTTTTGTAAATGCAAATGTAGTCGAAAACAATTCACAGAGTGGTGTGTTTAAAAGAGGTGAAATGAGAAATCACTTTCTCTGTATTTATTTTCCCAAGGGTTCTCACCCCTTTGCAGAATGATATTCCAGCTTTAGAGACATTAAGAAACCAGTAACCATGGGACACATTGCCTGGAAACAGCCTGATTACAACCAACTCACTCAGCTACAAGGAAATTCTACCTGATCCTTTAGGACCATTTGTCAAGCCTTATAATAATGATAAAGAAAAATTATACTCTTGTAAAGCCTTCAAAAATTATTGCCATGAAACTCTGAAAAATCTGGGCATCTGCTTTGGGGAAGAAATGGGAAATTAACATGATCATCCAGTGTCAAAATTTGACAGCCTAGACAAAATAAAGAAAAATTAGCTCAGCACCATGCACAGAATTCAGAAATCAAAAGTCCAAATCCAATGCTGAGCAAATAATGTCTGGGAATTGCACTGTCTGTCATGGGGGTTAGAAGCCAAGGCAGCCAGAAGTCACTAATAAAGGGTATTTGTATTCTGCAGCAGTGCTGCTCAACTTGTACTTCCTTGTACATCTACTGCAGAACATTCAATCAGATGCTGCCATTAACAGCTGCTTTGAAACATATACCAGTTGGTTCTGTCATGCCTGACAGGTGGATAAGAGTTGTCAGGGCAATAACATTATAAAAACACTGTAGAAGTTTAGCAAAATCTAAGAATGTCTATACAATGTTTAAAAGCCATTAACGATCAGTCTCAGAAAATAGGACCTGTCTTTTACTTTACTGGAATAATTTTTTAGTTACATGACTGTGTGTGTGTGTGTGTGTGTGTGTGTGTGTGTGTGTGTGTGTGTGTGTGTGTGTGTGGTGTGTATATTTATAGACAGACAGCTAAATATATAAATAAATGTTTTTGTTTTCTGTCAAGCATAGCAGGATTTATAAGGAGGCACCAGGGAATCCTGGCTTCACTAAAAGATTTTTCTCGCTATTGATCCACTCACAGTTACATTAGACTAGGGTGCATCTCACAGGACAGCTCAGATGTGGCCTGGGACCCATCTTAATATGGGCTTTGTCATTGCTTGAATCCAGAATTAATTTCTAGACACATCTATTACGCTCTGGCTAGACTATCAGGATGCATGTTTCAGCGAAACTCAACTAGCATTGTTTTGAATTAAATTATGTTATGTCGATTGTAGGAAATGACTTCAGTTCCTTCGTTAACTGTAGGTAAATGCTCAATCCTTGAGAGCAACAGAGATTTGTGGAGAGTGAAGCTCCTAGCTTAAATTTAGCTATAGTGCTAATGAAAGTAAACAATTTTTACTTTGAAAGGACTATTCCTCAATCCTTCAGATATTTCATGCACATCCACAGCACTCTTAAATATAGCTCCAGGCTAAAGTGTAAGCCCTCTAGAACCTAGGTTTCAGGGACACGTCTTAATTTCATGTGGACCCTTGATACTTATCTCAGCCCTAGCACACAGTGGACACTCATGAAATCTCTGCTGAGCTGAACCAGGCACCAGCGTCATCAAAGTAACTGACAGTGCAATTTTAGAGCTGACTGAGATAGACATGAAAAGAAAAAGAGGCTATAGATTGCTCTAAAGAGATGTAAGGATGATATTCCATTTTCCTGGAAGGATAATGGTGGGAGATTACATGGGAAAACGAGGAAAAGAAACTTTCTGACTATCCTTAGTTTCCATCTCTACTTCCCATGCCATTCACACTATATGGTATTGTCAGAATGATTCTCCAAAAACACAAAATCCCAATACTACTCAGCTGCTTAAGAAAATAATGAATGAATAAATGAATGAATATAATGACCACTGTCCACAAGAAACTTACAATTTGGTTACCTAGATGGAAATAACACATGATGTTTTCAAGAAAATATGACTTGAAAGAAAAGTTCATTGTGAGCTGAACTGTCAGCAGAAGTTGCCAAGGGATTTGAACCAAGTCTATTCATCTGAATGAATAAAGGTGCAAAGTTAAGCTATTCCCAGTTAGACAAGAAACATAACCAAAACATAGAGATAAGAATTTGAATAGCACATTAGGAAAGATACAAAGATACATTGGGCGGTAGATTATTGATAAGAGTAAGAGTTTTGGTTAGAACCTTGGATTGTATGAAGTATTTCTTCCCATTAAGAAAGTATTAAAAAGGATGCTATGAGTTGCCAAGATTGCTCAGTAAAGGGCTATTTGTGGAATAGGCAGCAGTTGGGGTGAACCTAGGGCATTCATTCATTCACTCATTCATTAAGTATTTTTTGAACACCTATTATGTCCTACCCACTGGAGATAAAGCAGTAAACAGAGAGAATCCCTGCCCTGATAAAATTTGTATGGGTGGGGGTGAGGGCACAGATGATAACAAAATAGACAAGTAAGTAGATAATCAAAGGTCAGCTAGTGATAACTGTTAAAGCAGGGTAAGGATCTCAGAGAATGGGGGTGGGGCAGAGGCTGTATTTTAAAATTTTACCATCCCCCCAAATATCTAGCATAGATATGAGCATATAATAGATGATAAAGAAATATAGCTGACTGGGGTAATGCCAGGTGACTAAGAATCTTGGGCTCACTAAGATACAAAATTTCTCCAAATCAGTTCTACAGGAAATGAATCAGCATTCCCTGCTGTTCATGCCTAACACACAAAAGCCTGGGTCCAACCCAGCTTAACCTAAAAGATGAGGATTTCTGGAATAGGCTCCACCAGCATACAAAGTGGGCTGTACTGTAGAATTATGAGCATTCTTCCCACATCACTTAGGGCAAGCTGCTGATGATGAGCAAGAAACATTTGTTAAATATTTGTCAAGTAATGTGCCTACTATGTTGCCACATGCTTTAAAGACTAAAATAATAAATGATGCTCTTGACTTTCTTATTAAAGAAAATTAAACTCAAAAGTCAGAAGAAAGATCAGGAGAGTAATGATATAAGAATGAACTTGGTTTTAGGAAAAATTTACAAAGACGTTCAGGGTCTCCCGTGACATGTGGAACTTGAAAAAAGGAGGGCCACTTGTATTATATAAATGCTCATGCCATCATGACTCTGAGCTCTTCAAATCCTGTCAGAGCAAGACATACAAATGTGACTTTCCAATCACAATGCCTAATTTGTCCTGACCCACCTTTGGTCACTGGTCGAATTTCTCACATCTCCGATACCATCCCTCAAACACAGGTTCATTATCACACAGTGAAAACTTCCTGTGCACAGAACTAGCTGGTCCAAGTGGGAAAGGACAGTGTGAGGGTAGCATATATTTGCACTGTGGCTTCTCTGAGTTAATGTCTACAGGTTGTAGGTGTTGCTAGGCGTTAATTTAATGTCCTACAAACAGGGACAATAGGGGAGACTTACCCTTATATTGTCAAATAAAGAGCAATTCAATTACTTGAAAAGATGAAGACAGCACTTTCCTTTCTCACTGTGCTCCTTTCCTGCAGGAAGTTTACTAGTGAAACATACTATTAAATCCCAGGAATAAGCTGTGGTACAGCTACTTTACCTACTTCACTTCCTTTACAGAGGAGAATATTTCTTGTTTCTATAATATTATAGCAATTTGAACTCTACAATATTTCAACCCTTCTCAACTCCATTCTTGTTAGCACCATCCCCCAATCCATACTCTCTATTCTGTGCAAAAACCCTTGCTCTTTCTTATTAATGCTTTTTCTTCAACTCCCTCAACATTAGTCCAAAGGGTCTCTTTTTAGATCTTTTGTTTTGTTTCTTCATTCATAGCTCCTGACATTCATTATTATCTTCCAATGAAACACAGAAAGGGTATAAGGAGTTAAATGTTTTCACAAGCAAACCTATATTCCCCTCCCTTTGCAGGGGAGGGACATTAATAGGAAAAAAAAAAAAAAAAGTGTCATATAGAAGGCCTGAAATAAATGACCTGCACCACCCATAGCTGAATTCCACCTCTTCCAGAATGTTTCATATGAGAGAATCAATAAAAGCTGAATCTGAAACACTGATGCAGTGTAGTAGCTAAACTCAGTGAGCTCCCAAGATAATCCTGTGTTCTCAGAAGCTATAAGTGCAAATTCCTTCACCTTTCAGGGGATGGGCTCACTACATGAATTGGCCTGTTTTTTGACCTCAAAATCCAGGTGGGACAGGGTTGGGGGTGGCAGAAGAAACTAAAGGGAAGATTTCCAGGCCATTTGTTCTAAACTGAGATACTCTGGCAGAGGGACGGACAAGGTTGAGTTTCCATGGCCCTGAGCTGGGTTACACAGCTGGAGTCACACTTTGCTCAACACAAATGTCTTTCACTCACCACAAGCAACACAAAGACTGTGAAAGAACACTGCCAAAGAACAGACCAATTGCCACTGGCCATTTTCATTATCTAGGCTACCTAGTAAGGTAACCCTCATACAACCTGGCTGCTAAATTAGCCTTCATCTCAGTTTATACCTTTTTCCCTATGACTACTTGATTAAAATATTCAATTAAAGTAGAATAAAGACCAAAATGAATGTTAGTGATACGAGGCTCAGTATCTTTATTTGTAGTAGAGGATTTAAAAATCACAACATGTTTGTTCTCTTTAATGATACTGTTGCCTTAAAGAAAAACACTCATTTGCATATTAAAATTTCATCACCATCACTAAAGGAGCACCCTTAAAAAAACTGAGATTAAACTTACAAAAAGACCTCCAAAAATCTGTACTGGAGCAACTCAAGTGAATAGATTGAAGCATAAAATTAAACACAATTTAGATAGATTGATTTGAGGACATTTAGTACACCTGAATAATATACCTGTCATCTTATTTTGAGTTCTTTATCCTTATAGAATTCTCTGAAACAGCACTAAATATAGTTGTGTATGTATGACACATTAAAAATGTACATATTTATTTTTGAAGCTGTATTTTAGCTGATTGTGAATTCCCCTTGAAAGTATATTTTTTATAAAATAATGTTCATGCAATTTCTACCAAATGCATGGCATATGTTATAAAAAAATAAATATCATGAAGGAAATTTATAAATTACTTCAAACTGGCATATAAATAATCAGCTGATTAAACTCATGCATTTAATACGTATTTTACAACCCAATTCCAGCTTTTATAAGCACCCTGGCTTGGAAAAGCAGACCATTAAACTGCACTGGAGCTCTCATGACTCAAGTCCTAGTTCCTTATGAAAGTGTATGGACAATTTGGATGTACCGCTTGCATCTCATCTATAAATAGTTTCTCGCCATTTATAAATGCTTGTTATGGTGTAAATTATTATACATCATAGATAATTTTTCTCCTCATCCTGAATCACCAATGAAATTTCTAAACAACCTTTCGGTTGTCTAAACTAAAACAAGCAAACAAAAGCAAAGACAAAATGACAAACAAACACAACTTTATACGTGTTAACTATTCCTATCAATAACATTTTTTTTTCTATTGCCTTGTCTTTTAAAGTCCTAAGTGCAAGAATGTTGCCTCCCCTCTCCTCTACCCCATCCCCTGCCTTAAGCACAAATTAAATAGAACGTAAACAGACAATATAATTTGCCTCATCATAGCTCCTTGATGGTCTGATTTCCTGTGTGGTAAGAATGTTTCCTTTCCTGCATTTCAATCTCTATCCAGGCCATCTAATAGTATAGTCTATCAGTTAATATACAGCCTTCCCAGATGAATATGATTCTCAAACAATGACAGAGAGAACTGTTTTTCCCTTATTGTGTGAGGCCCCAGAGGACAGTCAAAATCTCAGCAACACTGTATTTTCTTTGCTTCTATAACATTCTAACAATTTCTTCCCCTGAGATAATCTCATCTTTCCTTTAGATTTGTGTTTCTCAACCACCTGATGAATTTAGATTCTACAGAGATTTCCTTGTACTCCTAGGTTCTATTATGATCTGAAAAATAACTACTTTCTTGTTAGTAATCAAATGTTGGAGTTCTTGCATTCCATTAGCACGTGCTTTGAGAATTTCTAAATTTCCATATTTATGACCTTACAGATAACTAACAAAAGTATAAAGACTATTTATTGAGCTTTGCCTTTAAGGATATAAGGGCTAATATATTATTAGGGCCTCTCAGGATTCTGTCCAAGCCTTCGCTACCAATTATAGACAGAAGTCTTTCCGAGTAAAAAATTAATGAATAAATTGAAAGGAAGAGCAAAATGTTTTTCATCCACCAAAAATTCTTTGCCACAGTATTTATATGTTTGTACCTTTGTCTCAACTGAAACATTTTGGTGTCTTTATAATCTCTTGTTTAAAAGTCAGCTCTTCCACATAAACATCCCCAAGTTCACTCAGGGTGATTCTTTTCTGCTGGAATAGGAATCATTATCTCTAAACATTCATTTATGTGTTGCTTAATTGGGTGTGGTATGGTTGTTGGCACTGTAATAGGAAAACTTCACAGTCTCTGACCTCTAGATGCTTAAAATCTAAGATGAAGTAAATATTCCAAAATATTGCTGTGGACTTAAAGCATAATGGGCCATTTAAAATAATACCATGAACAAATCGACTGTCATTTTGACAGTACTGAGGACAACGTATGTCCCTTCACATTTCAACTTCTGCTGGATCATTAGGCACAAGTTCGAACAATTCCAAGAAAAACTTATAAACAAAATTTTGAAATAAAAGTTGGATGTAAAATATCAAGACTTACAAACATATTTTAGAGAATGACTTACTTTACAAAATGATTTGTTCTGCACATTTCAAGTAATATATTTTTCTGCTGGATTAAAGTTGACTTAAATATGTTATCATTTATAAGTAAAATTGATATGGGTTCAGGATTTGTTAGGAATGTCGAGAACATACAAAGGGAGATCCTTCTTTACGCTACAGGAATCTTTTATGGTAATCCCTGATCCATTATTTTGGAATAGTCATGATTTTTCAAATGCTGTATCAAACTTTTGAGCCACTAGTAGCAACTTTTCCATTTGACTAAACATCCCTGCATATCAACAACTGGACAGAAACACTTTTTACCAACCCCCCACCTGCCCACCACACACAGGCAGTACTTGTGCAAACAGACATTTCATTTAAAATAATATGAGGGCTTCCCTGGTGGCGCAGTGGTTGAGAGTCCGCCTGCCTATGCAGGGGACGCGGGTTCGTGCCCCGGTCCGGGAGGATCCGACATGCCGCGGAGCGGCTGGGCCCGTGAGCCATGGTCGCTGAGCCTGCATGCCTGGAGCCTGTGCCCCGCAACGGGAGAGGCCACAACAACGGTGAGAGGCCCGCGTACCGCGAAGAAAAAAAAAAAAAAAATAATATGAAAATCCTAGTAAAGCCTGTTTCATTTTTATGAAGCCACGCCCACAAGTTCCCAGTTCACTTGTGTCGATAGTTATGGCATTGGGAGAAATTTTCTGTTGAGACTGTACTCCTGCCACATTACAGAGTCAGAATCCAGTATTCTGCAGCCGACCGGCTAGTGCCCACCAATTCTAGTCTCATTCAAGGAAATGGAGTACAGTCTAATAATGGCAGGTCTGAAAGCACCTAACTACAGGCTGTAATCAAAGGTTTAAATGACTGTTTATTTCATCTTGTCTGCCTGAGGAAGTTCTTTACCAGCCAATTTTCTCCCCTTAGAATAAGAATATTTGCATGCTTGCAGACAAAGGTGACAATTTCAAAGGATGTATATTCTTTGATGGTGAATATCTGCTTTTTAACTACAGAGAATAGAGATCCAGTTATTATTATTATTGGATTTTATATATTGCTTAAATTAACTGCCAAGAAAAGCCTCCAAGAAATAAATTGCCTTTATGTAATATTATCTTTAATTTCTTTTAGCAAATGGGATACGAGGTTTAAGTGAGTTAAAGAAAATCAAGTAACGATATTTATGGAATACAATTTTCCATGGTGAAATGCCTAAAACACAATTATTTTGCAGTTAGTTTACTATGAATGTAGGATAGTAGGAGAGCCTTTTGCAAGACAGAGTTGATTTTTAGGATGGCTTACAGCAGCGGTCCCCAACCTTTTTGTCACCAGGGACCGGTTTCATGGAAGACACTTTTTCCAGAAACAGGGGAAGGGGGAGTGGGAGGATGGTTCAGGAGGTAATGTGAGAGATGGGGAGAGATGGGGAGCTGCAGATGATGAAGCTTTGCTCTCTGGCCTGTCGCTCACCTCCTACTCTGCGGCCCAGTTCCTAACAGGCCTCAGACTGGTAGCGGTCCGTGGCCCGTGGGTTGGGAACCCCTGGCTTACAGGTTGCAACAAAAAGTTCCTGATAACTTTTAACAAGCAGACCTATGGGGCTCAGACCATGTTGGCTAGTACTGGCTACTTAGCTTCTGCAAAGCTTTTATAACCATTTTGGAAACCAAACACTATAGAACAAAAGTTTTCCTTCCATTCTGTAGCCAACTGTCTGGCGTTACATGAGCATCAGAAGAGCATTTTAAAGGTAAAACATCAAATATTTGACATTCCTATTAAGAACAATATAAAATAAAATATTTTATAGTATCTAAATATCTTCAAAGGGTGAGCTCTAACCCATATACACTTACAAGGGTCAGAAAAGCAGGGTGATGAAATAATGCTGGAGTGAGGATTAGGTCTGGGGCAAGTCAAATACATTCTGAGTCTAATTTCTCTAACTGTTAAAAGGGGATAATAATGCTGTCTCTACTGATCTCTTTGGGTCACTATAAGGATAAAAGCCTGAATGTGAAAACGCTTTAAAACGTAGACAATCTATACAAATATTAAATAATACTATCATTTTCATTTCTCCCTACAATCCTATAGCAGGGCTCTGAGCAGGACCTATGTACTGTGCTTTTAATAACACAACTGGGAAGGAGAAGGTAGTATTTTAGATAGCTCTTTTTTTTTCCCCCCAACACTTGATGAGCTTCTGAGATACAGTCACCAAACTCCTCAGATACATTTGGCGGCATCAGAAGCAGCTGCCGCTGACAATCATGTCTGATTCCACGGGGACTGTGGGTGTAAAAACATTGAGTCATTACAGGTGCGCCTGCCTCTCTTCATTCAAAGGATGAAATGAAAAGATGAAATTCACCAAGCCCAATGTTTTTAAAACAGAAAGAAAAGAGATCAACGAGGAGAGACTTCCTCTAATTTGTAAGAGCAGAATTCACTTATATTGATAATTTAGTCATTGTTTCTTAATAGTCTGCTACTATGCTAGGTATTGCCCCAGATTATAAATTAAGAGAGCTGCCTAACTTTAAGAAACACATTGTTTAATAATAACAATATGGGGCATAATAATAGCATACAACTAACTCTATTTTCAGGTAGAACCTTGGTGAGACGAGATAAACACCAAAGGCTACTGGAATTTTTCTTTGAAGGTAGAAAGATATTAAAAAGGTTTTAATGAAAATGATAAAGGAGATGGCATGTGAGATAATTTTGAATGATTCCTAGGATCTTGGTAGGAGAAACATTAATAAAGACAGAGACTTGAAAGGTGGATATGTTCAACATTGTGAAGTTGAAATTGTTTCAGGAATATCCTGCTAGAGTTTCCCTATCCTTCTACACCTGCATATATTTATGCAAAGTGCTAATGTTGATTCATTACAACAGGTGACATAGATAACCTACATTTTAAAATTTTTATTTTACACTGGCAAATTGTACAGTAGAGTCCCTACTGATTAAAAATGAAACATTTTATTATACATGTAATACATGTTTTTGGAAAATTTAAAAAACACAAATACAGAAAATGAAGATCACATATAATTCCCCCACCCCAGAGCTGCTAACATTTTGATGTATGTCCTTCAAGGCTATATCTGGATATCCAATGCACAGCATAGTGATTATAGTCAACAATACTGTATTATTAACTTCAAAGTTGCCAAGATTCTATATCTTAATTGTTCTCACCACACACAAAAAAATGATAATTATGTGATGTGATAGATGTGTTAGCTACTGCTGCAGTGGTAATCATACTGCAGTGTAAATGTATCAAAACAACACATTGTACAATTTAAACTTATACAATATTATATGTCAATTATATCTCAATAACAAAATTAATTTTAAAATGAAAAGGACTATTTCTGTGTATATATTAAAATATGCATTTATAATAAAAAATGAACATTTTATACATATTGCTTTGTAATGTGTTTTTTTCACTTACCAGTATAGCTGAATAACTTTAAACAGCATTAAATACTCTACAACATAATTTTTAATGGCTCCCTGGTATACTATTATGCAGATTGTCCATCAGTTTATTTTATTTGTTTCTATTATTACATATCCAGGTTACTTTTATTTTCTTGTGTAAATAACAATGCCACGATCATATTTTTAGATAATTATGTAAACCTCTGATTATTTACTTAACAAATTTGAGAATTATGATTACTGGGCTGTTTGAAACTGGCTTCCAAGAGAGTTATTCTAATTTTCATTCCATCATCAACAGATTAGTCTTACTCTATTCATGTTCTCTTCAATGTTGGGTATTTAAGTTTTAATCGTTTTTTCCTATTTACTATATGAAAATAACATTTGATTTTCTTCAGTTTTGTTTTTCTTTGAATACTAATTAAGTTGGATGTTTTAAAATTTATTACTTACTTTTTGTGCATGTGATATGACTAATCTCCCATTAAAATGTAACAAGTCCACTTTGGGTATTTTTTCATGTTTGTTTTTCCTGTAACCATCCTCTGGGTTTCTTCCTCTTCACTACTTGTAATATCTGGTTCATACTATCCAAGGAGACATTCCTGGATTTAGGATTTTGTGCATAATTAGTCTCAAAGACTATAAAGGCTCTGAGATTTTACCTGACTTCAAAGTTAACAAGTTAACCCACTGCAGTTTCATGAATGCAGATTCTTAGGTCAGAGATGAAGGACAGTTCATTACTTGCAGCAAAAGCACTAGTCAGAGTTTCAGCACTTTTTCGTGTGCTGTTCTGTGAACCCCATTTTCCACAGGGTAATGCAAAGAGAGCTGGCTGGGGGAGGAACGTGTACACACAGTGGGTTGAGTTAACGGAGAGGAATTCTGAGCACAGAGAGCCCCAGTATTTTACAAGGGGAGTAAACATTCCTGCTCTTTGCTCTTTATTACATTGGACAATGTATGTACATGGAGGAAAAACCATAGATATAGTCTATGTTCCAAGGACAGTCATGATAGAACTTGCTTGAAATGATAGACTGGAAAAAAGAGGTCAGTGTCTTGCTATGCAAGAGATGCAGCAGCGCAAATGACTCATGGAAAATTGTCTTCAAACACTTATTCCTGAACGGGCAGAAAGAGGATAAAAGATTTTGCAATGGAAGGAAGGAGAGTGAATCAAGGGCATTCAGCATCCAAGCTTGATTTCTGACTCAGCCCTAACTGTGTACCCTCATTACAAAAACATATCAGCATGAAGAAAATAAATGAGGCACAGGGAGATCAGCTCGGTGCTTTGTGACCACCTAGAGGGGTGGGATAGGGAGGGTGGGAGGCAGAGAGACGCAAGAAGGAAGAGATATGGAAACATATGTATATGTATAACTGATTCACTTTGTTATAAAGCAGAAACTAACACACCATTGTAAAGCAATTATACTCCAATAAAGATGTTAAAAAAAAAAGAAAAATGAAAGGTGGGTCCTGGTTAAACTGATTTCTGAAAACTATACTTTCAAAAAAGGTTCAGTAGACAGTGATTTTTCACTTTATAAAACAATTCTCTATAGAATTCTTTAAATATCAAGTTTTCCTAATATGATTAGAAAATAAATTAATCTAAAATTTTTTTTATACTTTTTTTTTCAAAAGCATATTAGTTAAGAGGGTGTGCCCAGGACCAAACTGCCTCTGTTCAAATCTGGTTCAGTGGGCTTGGTTAACTTACTTGGTTAAGCTCCTTCTGCTGTAACATGGGAATACTGATGGAATTAACTCCATTCTCATAGAGCTGGTGAAAGGTTTGACTGAATTAAGAGACATAGAGTGCTTTTGACAGTGCCTGATACATGGGAAGTACCTTTATTTCTACCACCTAAAATATAGTCATTAAGGAGACGTATTCTCTTTGCTCTTTTTCTCTCTGTGTACAATAAAATATAAAATGTCTTCTTTTCTTGACTTAGAGGATAGAGGCTAAATGAAAGAAGCCTTTCAAAATCTAACTCCAATGAGAAATGGATTATCGTTTTATTCAAATTATAGGTTATTTCTAAAATCAGAAGAAAAATTATTAATAAAGGGTTGATGAATTCCTAACGTTGAATTGCATCATCTATTATAACTTCTTTCATTTCTACAATTTCACACATTGTGCTAAGAGAGGACCACAAAAAATAATGTATATAGTTTACAAAGCTCAGTAACATACTATTTATTTATGCATAACAACCTTTGAAGCACAAAGATAGAGTACTAAAATATTAGTGGGGGACAGGGGGCTGCATGGTCTTCCTCTCCAGTATTTAATCATTATTTCTCCCTGGGTTACAACTGGTTCTTTTAAACCTGACAGTAGTGACTCTGGTCCTTTCCCAGAAATTCTAAACAAGAGGAAAAAGGTCATAGTTGAAGAAAAGGTCATGAACAAAGAGGAAGGCAACTAATGAAGAGTGGATATTACAAAGACAAAGTCACTGAACAATAACTGGGGGAAAAGAAAGCACTTTGTACAAATTAATCTATACTTTTTTTTTTTTGGCTTTGCGGGCTTTCTCTAGTTACAGTGAGCAGAGGCTACTCTTCGTTGTGGTGCACGGGTTTCTCATTGCGGTGGCTTCTCTTGTTGCAGAACACGGACTCTAGAGCGCAGGCTCAGTAGTTGTGGCGCTCGGGCTTAGTTGCTCCATGGCATGTGGGATCTTCCTCGACCGGGGCTCGAACCCGTGTCCCCTGCACTGGCAGGTGGATTCTCAACCACTGTGCCACCAGGGAAGTTCCAACCTATACATTTTTGAAACTTCTATTATGTTCCTGAGACTAGTACTTTGCGGATGGAGAACGAAAACTTTGTTTCCTTTCCCCACCATCCCATTCTATTATTATCATTGTGCCCATTTTACAGAAGAGGAAATAGAATTTTGGAGAACTTATGTGACTTGTTCAAGATCGTGCAGGTAGAAGACAATGAATCCAGGACTTGAATCCCGGTATTAAAAAGCCAATTTTCATTATATTATATTGCTTCTGCTGACCCTGAATTTCAGCCATGCGCTTATTCCCCCAAAGCTTACATCACAAACGACTTAAATAATTTTCAGCCAACCCAACTATCAAATAAAGACTAGCCTCATCTACTGGTTCTCAGCCAGCAGAAGGATTCTGTTAAATTGGGGAGTATAGCTGATGCTCTTGGTTGCACGGGGATCCCTCTGTTAATTTTGGTGCCTATTGGGGTTTCTTAGACTCTCAGTCTGTGACTCTCTGAACTATTCAGCTGCACTCCTGGCTAAGCCCGTATCCTTAGGGAATAAAACAAAATCATAGATCAGGTTGTTCTTTTTATTTTGTCCTGGATAGTCTCATTCTCTGAATCCTCCAGATAAATCACAGGTAGAGCAACAAATCTATGGGAAAAAGTGATGGCATAGGTTCCATTTGAATAGCATTCTCTACCTTCTTTTCCACATTGTAACCACTATTCACAGTGAACTGTTGTTTAGAATATTTTTCTCTCTAATACGCTAGCTACTAGCTACATAAATCACTTGGTAAGATAAAAAGGAGTTTATTGTTCTTCACACATAACCATGGTGCTTCTTTTCCAAGAGTAGAAATAACTCATGCTGAACCACCAGTCCCCCACAGACATATTCATATCCCTTCACTTGGCTTATCCTTTGATAGAAATTATAGAACTGAAGTAGCTACTCTTTGCAGTCAATGTATTTGTTACCATTTCACCTACTCACCCAGGCAAGAAAGCTAGTAGTAAACTTGGTCTGTTCCTTATTCTTAAGCCTGCATCTACCCTTTGCCCTGCTCCATATTTAAAGAATACCTTCCACTTCTTTCCAAGGCACAAGTAACAAATATTCAAAGCTTTATAAAATCAGGTCAAGCACATCTCCTGCTGAGATCTCAAACCTGGCAAAATTCTGGAAAATAACATGTAGGTAATCCAGTAGACATTTTATTAGTCAAGAGTTTGTATGTACCTGTGAGTGTGTATATGAGAGAGAGAGAGAGAGAGAGTGTGTGTGTGTGACAGGGCTGGGGGGAGAGGGATGGAGAAGAGAGATTAATTGATTTAAGATCTCTCCAGCAAATGTACTACTGGGTGTGCACCATTTATCAGGTATTGCACTAGGCACCAGGGATATAAAATTAACCACAAATAGGGCTTCCCTGGTGGCGCAGTGGTTGAGAGTCCGCCTGCCGATGCAGGGGACACGGGTTCGTGCCCCGGTCTGGGAAGATCCCACATGCCGCGGAGCGGCTGGGCCCGTGAGCCATGGCCGCTGAGCCTGCGCGTCCGGAGCCTGTCCTCCGCAACGGGAGAGGCCACAACAGTGAGAGGCCCGCGTAACGCATAAAAAAAAAAAAAAAAAAAAAAAATTAACCACAAATAGACCCTGACTTTGAAGAAATTAACACTTTGTTACATTTTAGTCAAAGAGTCAGGTGCAGAAATATATGCTTTTACTATACCATCACAAGTACTAACTAGGATATAAATGTGCACAGGGTCCCATGGGACAAAGAGGAAGCTCACTCGGTTTCTAGGGATAAGTCTTCTTGAAGGAGGTGGTATTGGAAACAGTGGATGCACAGGAGTGATTCTGGAAAAGAAGAATGTGGAGGGTGTTCTTGGTAGAGGAAATAGAGGCATGGAAAAGCACAATGCATGTGAAAAAGCACAGCAATTCATAGTCATTAAGACTTAAAGCTTGGGACAAGATGTGTTAGGAGATAAGGTGAAAAATGATTTGATGAAGAGATCATAGAAGACTGCATATGCATACTATTGATACAAAGCTTGAAATTTAACCTGTAGGTAATAAGGAATCATCAAAAGTCTTTAGAGTTGAGTGTGACAAAATCATATTTACCTTTTAGGTGGGCTTGTGAAGGATGGGATGGGGTTAAGATCATAGGTGGAGAATGTATCAGGGGGCTGATGAAACAGGGTCCAAAAAGATATGATGAGGGTCACTTTGGAAAAGGAGATGGTAATAGTGAAGACAGGAAGGTCCGTGAGGGACACTGTATACAAATGGAGATCCTTTCGCCTGGGACACATGAAAGGGGGCCCCATCAGAGGGTATTAAGTACTGAATTGTGTCCCTCCCCAAATTCATATGTCGAAGCCCTAACCTCCAATGTGTCTGTATCTGGACATAGGGATTTTAGGGAGATAATTAAGGTTAAATGAGCTCATAAGGGTGGGGCCCTCATCAGACAGGACTGGTGTCCTTATAAGAGGGACAGACAACAACCAGAGCCCTGGAGCCACTCTCATTCTCTCTCTCACCCTCTCTCGCCCTGAACACAAAGAGGAAAGGTGGAATGAGGACATGGAGAGAAATCAGCTGTCCTTAAGCCAGGAAGAGGGGCTTCAACAGAAACCAACCCTGATAGCTGCTGCCTTGATCTAGACTTCCAGCCTCCAGAACTGTGAGAAAATCAATTCTGTTGAAAGCACCCAATCTGTGGTATTTTGTTATGGCAGCCTGAGCACAGGATTTAGTTGAAAGACGTGAAATCTGGAAAACATGCACAGAGAAGACAGAAAAAGCAGTAACATAAAGTCCTGAATAAGCAGAAACTGTGAGGTAGAGAGGCGAGTAGAGAGAGCTTTCAGTTGACAGCTTCAGAGGATGAAACAGTAGATGTGTGAGTTCCTTGGACCCGCGAGTTCTAGAATAAGGAGTGATGGACATTTGTTTCTGAGGAGACTATTCTAGAGTAGGGATTGGATCAGCCAAACTGTTGTCCAACTACTATCGTACACTGAAATCTACTTCATCCCTGGAGGCTGTGTCACAGCCAAGTCTGTCCCTTGTTTGCCTTGCCTCCCAGTGCTGTGACAGCCACGCCCCCTCCCTCCTCCTGTATCAGCTAGAACAGGCCTTTTCTCTTGCACTCGGAGACTGCCAAACAAGCAGAGTGGGAGGAAGAGGAGGTGTCAGGATGCGCAGAACAGAAATAGTGACTACAGACAGACTCAAGAAATCTTGGGATGTGATGTGAGTAACCCAAGAAGATTTTGTAAAAAATATAAACTTTTTATGTTATCAACCCAATTTATAACATCCAGAAACCTCCTGTGCATGGAATGAGAGCCGTCTATGTAAGACAGAAAGGGTGGTGTGATGCTGTCTCTAAATGAAGAGGGGCTCTTTAAAAATAACACCATAAAATCTGTTTTTATTCACCTCTAAAACAAACTGGCTCAGTTTAAATGCCAGGCTATAAAAGGTTTCATCCGTGCTCTCAATACCTACCAGCTGTGTGAAGAGAAACGAAGGAAATCTTTGAGTGCACTTGTCTTCAGCACCTGCCAACATGGCGCCTAGGTTTTTGGACAGAATTTCATAAATAGAACAAATGAAGAAAAACGACCTTTCCTTTACCTATATGCCATTATAGCCCCAATGAGTTGAAGACAAGTAAGATTATAGGATTTACACAGTCCTTGTGGAGGAATTGGCAAGTAGATTATTCTTCCGCCTGCTTAAAAATAGTCTCAATTTTGATCTACGGCACATCTATATGCATATGTGTGTGTGTATGTGTGGCAGGGAGGTGGCAGAGTTTGTGTGGCAGTGTTCCTCCTTTTGTCTTCCACAGTCATGCTTTCCACCTGTGCTATTAACATCCAGATGCTACCATATTTTAATTATACTGATTAATCTCTGCAAAAGAATTACAAATGATAAACCAACCTTCCCTCAAATTAGGTAAGTCAATCTGCTGAAAGGCAGAACAGTGAAACAGGACACCAGGCTAAAATCATTTAAGAGATGAAAATGTCTTCATTTGTTTTTGTTTGTATGCTTTTAATTAAAGGTGACAGAACCACCCTTCACTACCAGTTCAGCAAATGTGATGTGCAAAGATGAATGTATTTACAGCTGCAGGTAGCATTGCTGTTTTCAACATTACTACTCTCACTGTTGGGGAAACATCTGTAGAAAATAAGAACAGAAGGGAGTTATCTTAACAAAGCTGAAAAGAGATGTCGAAAGAAACCTCTTGCCCGTCTCCATCTTTAGAGAGCTTCATGAAGAGGGCCACAACACTGTGTACTGCAGTTGTTTTGACCAGAGATTCCAAAAATACTCTGAAAAATCTCCCAGCATATCCAAGTATTTCCTCTATGGCTCTCTGGCACACTTCTTTAGGAAAACACAAAATAAGAAAACGGAAAAACCTCTCACCTAATTCACCACGTAGTTTAATAAAATATTTTTATCCCTGACCACACCACCATTTAGTCATTTTTCCTGAGTAAGGGCATTTTTGAAGCAGAGGGGTGAGGGCTGCTTTTGGCACTGGTGACCTGCCCTGAAGCTTTTTGAGTCCATGATTCTCAGTTCTATCTAAAAATGGAGATCTTACCACTTCCCGGGTAAGTTATAGGATTAAATGATGTAATGTAGATGAAAGTGCCTTGAACATTTCTGTATGCTGATTTACTGTGAGTTTGTAGAGATAAAGATCCCAAGATGTTCTGTGCTCCAAAATATGAAGTAAATATTGCTTCTTCATTCGAGCATTTTATCTTATCTGTATCATTGCCTTCCCCACTCTTTTTTTTTTTTTAACATCTTTATTGGAGTATAACTGCTTTACAATGGTGTGTTAGTTTCTGCTTTATAACAAAGTGAATCAGCTATACATATACATATGTTCCCATATCTCTTCCCTCTTGCGTCTCCCTCCCTCCCACCTTCCCTATTCCACCCCTCTAGGTGGTCACAAACCAACTAGCTGATCTCCCTGTGCTATGCGGCTACTTCCCACTAGCTATCTATTTTACGTTTGGTAGTGTATATATGTCCATGCCACTCTCTCACTTTGTCACAGTTTACCCTTCCCCCTCCCCATATCCTCAAGTCCATGCTCTAATAAGTCTGTGTCTTTATTCCCGTCTTACCCCTAGGTTCTTCATGACCTTTTTTTTTTTTCTTAGATTCCATATATATGTATTAGCATACGGTATTTGTTTTTCTCTTTCTGACTTACTTCACTCTGTATGACAGACTCTAGGTCCATCCACCTCACTACAAATAACTCAATTTCGTTTCTTTTTATGGCCGAGTAATATTCCATTGTATATATGTGCCACATCTTCTTTATCCATTCATCGGTTGATGGACACTTAGGTTGCTTCCATGTCCTGGCTATTGTAAATAGAGCTGCAATGAACATTGTGGTACATGACTCTTTTTGAATTATGGTTTTCTCAGGCAGGGTATATGCCCAGTAGTGGGATTGCTGGGTCGTATGGTAGTTCTATTTGTAGTTTTTTAAGGAACCTCCATACTGTTCTCCCACTCTTTTTAAGCACTGTTTGCCAAGAGCTTTCTTTTTAGAGCACATCAATGTCATATAGCAATTCCACACAAAACTTGTTTATATTAGTCTGATGCTACTGGATAAAGACAAGGTCATCAGTTTGGGGTAACTTTTATAACATCATATGTTCTTGTTTTCAAGATATCTACTACTGGCAAAGTGTGTGTGTGTGTGTGCGTGTGTGTGTGTGTGTGATATGAGAGAGAGAGACAGAGAGAGGGAGAGAACACGTGCTCAAGCAAATGCGCACCCCTGAGAAGGCCTCCTCAAATCAGAGATAAGATTACTTCTGAGAATAAGATAAACATTTAAACCTAACAGTGATGGTAAGCATGGCTGCCACCCATTGTGTACCTAAAATGTGCCCTAGCTACAAAGAGATTACAGTGTAGAAGTGTAAAACAGACAAGTAAACTCAGCAATTACCACATAAGCACCGTGATATGGGCTTGAGTGGTCATGAAAAACTTCTCAGTAAAATGGTACGTAAGATAACTCCTTGATGGATAATAAGGTGATGGAGATACATGGGAGTGGAAAAGTAAGAATGCAAGGGTGGGAATGGATTGGAGGAAAAAATGGAGAACATTACAGGCCTGCAGGTTAAAATTTTTTTTCTAAGTAATTTCATACATTCCAGAATGGCTAAAGGTTTAAATTACAATTTTACATCTTTTATACATTTTCATATTTTCCTACATAAATGCAGACCACTACATTTTTATATACATACTGCTGGGACCCAAAACCTGATTCATGGCTGCCAACTCCTCCACATATAGGCAACAAGAAAAAGGGCAAATACCACGTAGCTGTGACGACCAAAAAGTCTCCTTTCTATTAAATGCAACCATGAAATGATAGGGTTTAACAAAGATTCATTAAAGTCTCATCTTTCAAGCACAATGCAAGTTTAAATAGATTCCAGCTCCATTCAATCTCAGCTACAGGGCAATCATTACTGTAACTAACTCCTACATCTTTCATCTTTTGACAATGAAATTAAAATACTGCTTCATGCTACAGTAGGAAGGAACACTCTAAAATAAATAATCCCAAAGTTGAAAAAAAACTGAAAATAACAGCACTGTCTTTCTGAGACAGTGGGCGGCAATGTAAATGAGTGGAAGCTTTGCATACAAATAGAATAAACACACACTGATTTGGAAGGAATACAGCAAGAAGATTTCAATTAAACTATGGACAGCGGATAGTTCAGAATCCGAAGCCACAAGTAACCAATTTAGGTAAAAAGAAGAATATATTTCCTGAAAGCGTTGGTACAGTGGGACAGTATGGAAGAAAGCTGCCATTTACCAGAGATGCCCAATTACAGAAAAGTTAACAAGACGTGGGCCTTACCACATATGGTGAGATGGAGAAGGGTGATTTTAGAACATTAAGTTCTCCCTGCTCCTAGTCTGGATGGATGGGGATCCTAGAATTTCCAAACTGTGTCCCTTAAAGAGAATGGGTAGTTTTGTAAGCCAAGGCAAGATCAGCTCCTTTTCAGCCCATTTTTATCTGTGTCTGTGCTATTGATGATGACACATTGGCCTCTCATATTTCTGTAAACCTGGCCCTTTGATTTTTCCTGCAGTGACGGCCCAAAAGGCTCCACCGAAGAGTTGGATATCTGCTCTGAACTTTATTCACCCCTCATCATCTCCAGAAAGAAACCAGGTCTACCCATCCCATGTCTGTCTAATTATGAAGCATGCCCCCATTTAGTTCATGCAACTCCTTCCCTTTACTACTCTGTTCATCCTCTCTTGGGAATCCAATCTTAATCATCCTCTCTTGGGAATCCAATCTTAACCCAAAAAAAACTAGTAACATTTGGAAATGGCACTGCTTTAGTAACTCAGTAGAGATAATCATCTCTTCTATCACTTGAAGTTTCCTTTTCCTTAGATGTTTCCTATGTAGATTCTGGATTCCCCAAACATCCCAATTCAATCACTCATTCACATTTACATAAATAAAAATAAAGCCAAAAACACAAGAGAAATGCTATTTCTAGAAGGTATTATATTATCCACTAAGAAAATGCACTTGCTTGTCCTTTGGGAACAAACTCATGGTATAGATAACTGTTACTTGATTTTTGAGCTTTTCTTTTTGGGGGTCATTTTCCTAAAAAAGACAAAATCTCAACAGATGAAAGAGAAAGACAGTAACTGAGTCTAAGTTTATGCTGGTATTTCTTTCAGCAGTAAATGCAACCAAAATGGGTTAAAACAAAACAAAAACAAAAACAAAAAAACTCTCAAAAGTGAAGCATGAGCAAAAGCTTTGGAGAGCCAGACTGCAGTTTACAGCTAAATGTGACTGTAAATGCCTTACTAACAGTGAGATCGGAAATTGGAGAAATTCCTTTGTGGGATAGAAACAGTCAAAATACTACAGCAGATTCCAAACTGCTTGTTACGAAAAATCCTAGCTTTGCCTATAAGTAGATCTATGGCTCTTCTCCGTGCCGGGGAGATGTGGTCTTCCATCCCAGGGAGAATAATGGTTAGCTTTCTCAACTCTCATTAACTGAATGTCAACAGCACCATTTGCTCATCTGGCTTCTAAAAGATGCATATGGACTCATCTTCTCGCCCAGATTCCCCTCTCCTTTTGGGGCTTTTCCCTTCCGTTTGATCCTTGGATGCACAAAGTTTGCCAAATGCACACTGGAGGCCACTGAAGACTTTTAGCTGAAGAACAGCTTAGTAATGAATTGAATTCTTACCTATTAGGAAGGTTTCCTTAAAAAAGAAGTCTCTACAGCATATTCAACTTGCACAGCTCCAATTATACACCTCAAACTGTTAATTTAGAAGTTATTTCAAAATTAAGAACTTTGTTAATAAATACTGTTGCTTAAAGCTTAAAAACTAGAATTATACTCTTTATACCAAATTGCAATCTCCATGTATCTTTATCTGCTTGTATTAATTGAAACAGAAGGGTCTGGGTCTCATTTGTTGTTCAGAACCACAAAGAAAGCTCTAGAAGCAAACATTTTTGTTGTTTTTGTTCCATATAGGTTTAAAATGTGCTCTGAAAGCACAGTGCCATCACAACTGAGATGTGGGTGGGCATTATGAATAATTAAGTGAGAGTGCAGAAAGCAGTACAGATTAAAGAAGGAGAAGAATTTCTTAAAGAATATATGAAGTCCCATCCCATTTGAAAAGTAGTATTTTGGAAAAACATTAGTGAGGGTCTCTATAGCTAATTAGCTGAGTGACTTTGGGCAAGACATAATCTCTCTGGAGATTTACGTAAAATTAGAAGTATGTGTGAGAAAGCTGAAGTTGAAAAGGATGGCAAACAATTGAAAAGTAAAGAAGTTGAACATAAATCTTGAATATATGACCATTAATTGAGTAACAGAAGAAAAATAATAAAGACCATATTATTGATCTTTGTTTAATTTTCTATCTTTTCACAAGATTCTAAGTCCATGAGGCAGGAATCATATCTATCTAGATCACCATTTTATCTCCTCTGACTACTACAGTGAAGATTATGCACTGGAGGAAAGACTAAATGAGTTTTAACTGTATTACCTGGTACTATTTTAACATTATGGCCTTAGCTTTCAGTTCTTTGTTAATATAGTAGATGCATTTGTATCCTCTGTAACATAAATATGGAAAGGGATGACACTGGTAATGGTTGACTATATAAAGGAGAAGATTAAATCTTGCATAAGAAATTTCTTGAAATAATATTAATGGGAAAAATAGATATAAACTCTTCCATTATACTGAGAGTGAAGACTTATATCACAAGGAAAGGGTCAATGGTTAGTTAAGATCAAATGAAATAATATCATACACAAAAGATATTCCATTTGGGGGAGCAATACATTAGGAGTTTGGGATTAGCAGATATACACTACTATATATAAAATAAACAACAAGGTCCTACTGTATAGCACAGGGAACTATACTCAGTATCCTGTAATAACCCATAATGGAAAAGAATATGAAAAAGAACCTATATATATATTCTTACATATATGTGTTATATATATATATGTGTTATATATATGATATTCCATTTAATGAACATGGATTACAAAAGCTAACATTTAAATTCTCAACAATTCTGTGTTATAGATACTATACCCATTTTAAACAAAAAGAAATTAAAACATAAGAAAGTTAAGTGACTTATTTAAAGTAACATAAGCTATAAGCAGGAAAACTGGGATTTGAGCTCTGCTACCAATGGTTTTAATGTCAGCCCTCTTTCCAGTACACGTCTCATATTAATTCAAAGTCTACCAACTACCAGATGTTGAACTGAGCACTCCTTGGGTAGGAAGACAAAGTGAATATTAACATCAATTAATAAGAGATGTTTCCCTCCAACAAGTGTAAATAATGTAGGATAAAAATACATTTTGAGAGGTTGATATAATTTTTATCCTGAAGGAAAATCAAGGTTTTTTAGATGCCTAGCATCTATTAGAATTAAGGAATCTAAAGGAATTATGTAAAAACCAACAAAAATAAGCTCCTTAAAATGTATGCCTGATGAAAGCTCATAATAGTTAATGGCATGAGTAAAAGTGCATGATCATCAATGGTATGGAATTTGTAGAGAAAGAAATTATGCCTGGACAAGACAGAAGGCTTACAGAATCTCTCAGTTGTGTGATCAATGATGACATAGTAATGCTCACTGAGTTAATACTACTATTCCTCTGTTTTGGCATCTTCATGTTTAGTGGGGGACAGCAGAGCCACCTTTGATGTTAGGTTCCACTCAGCCTTCACCAAAGGTAAGGAAGGGAGCTGAGTTTTATGAGCTAACCCTTCAGTATGAAAGTAGAGGCTTAAGTTAGCAGGACTTTCATTCATCAAGAACTGCTACCCTAAAACCCCCAAAGAATTACGCAAACCTTTATAATGTCCCCTTGTCATTCCTTGATTTTATTATCATGGGAATTAGTAGAAAATCCCTCAAATACAAAGGTTCTGTTCTTTCAAATATATTGATATAAAGGAAGAGGCAGCTGAAGAGACTTTCCTGCTTCAAACTAGGCTTGGGAGGGAAATAGAAGATTAAAAAAACAACAACAACAACAAAAAAAACCTAAGAGGGACCTTTGGATGAGCATAGCCATTGAGTAAGAAGAAAATACCCTAAATTGCTGGGACTTCTGGGCAAGACAGAAAGAATGCATAAAAGAATCAGAACCCCCAAAAGGCCCTGAGCCTGAGCGGCAGAATAATCCAAGATGATTTACATGCAATAGTTGTGTGTGTGTGTCTTTTTTTTAATCAGCAAAATTTCACAGCTTATATTTCACTGATATAGAGCAATGCCCATCTAGGGACAATTTTGAGACCCTGGAGACATTTGACAATGTTTGTAGACATTTTTGGTTATCACAACTTGGGGGTGGGACAGGTATGAAAGTGCTTCTAGCATCTAGTAGATTGACACAGGGATGTTGCTACACATCCTACAATGCACAGGATAGTCCCTACAACAAATAATTAACTAACCCCAACTACTGCCAAGGCTGTGAAACCTTGGAGTACAGCAGGAACTAGAATCAAATCCTTTTCTACAGGATCTTTTCAGATTTCTTTGATACATCTGACTCAAACAGAGCCTAACTAGCAAACTTCAGGAGTGAACTTGTTACAAAGTGCATCATTTGTCAGCATCAAATTCACAATCTTCTTTCTTATTTAAAATCTACCATTAGCTATTTCTCTCTCAAAAGGCTTCTACAATTTAAGTCAGGACATGTTATGGCTGTGAAATAGATGTCCCTATCATCCTGCTTTAGATGGGAAAAGAAACATTCTGCATTGTTTATAAGTCATAAAGAATTCTAAATATCTCCCACTCAACACATTCAAGCAAAATGATGGTATAATATCTGTGCTGGGTAGCACTCTTTCATACCATTATGTGCCTTGTGAAACAACCGTAGGTAATGCACAATCTTCCTTTAATCAAATCTGCATTGTAATTTCTATAAAAAAAATCAGGGCTTCCCTGGTGGCGCAGTGGTTGAGAGTCCGCCTGCCGATGCAGGGGACGTGGGTTCGTGCCCCGGTCCAGGAAGATCCCACATGCCGCGGAGCGGCTGGGCCCGTGAGTCATGGGCGCTGAACCTGCGCGTGCGGAGCCTGTGCTCCGCCACGGGAGAGGCCACAACAGTGAGAGGCCCGGGTACCGCAAAAAAAAAAAAAACAAACACAATAATTACTTATTTTTTATCACAGCATAATTTACTTTCTCAGAACAGCAGCATGAAAATGTGAGGAAAGATCTCATCTCTGTCAGTGTATTTAAATAAAGTATGCATATTTTTAAAAGAAATGCAAAGGAAACACCACCAAATGCACAATATATATATATATATATATATATACATATTGCACCATCTACCTCAACTTTATGGATGTGGTAGTATGGTTTAATAGCAAAAGCCTAGAATTTTTTTTTAACTTTTAAAAAAAATCTAATATTATGCCTGAAAACCTTTCTCAGACTCTTACAGTAAAAATATAATTGGGCAACAATTTGTTCATCAACCTCATCACATCAGTTTTATGAATGACCCATTTAGGTGTCAAATAAACCCTAAAAAGCAATTTCTTCCAAGCCTCACAAATTCCTCCTTCTTTACATTTCCATACCTACCTCTACTCATTATAATCATCAAAGAATTTTATTAACTACTTGCTTAGTTTGGAGTTGTTAGTTTAGGAGACTAACTCAGTGTCCTTCCAGCTGGGCTCTCCAGTCTTTTCACTCAAATTCATCCTACACTGTGGACCAGTGGTTCTCAAACTTGAGCAGCATCAGATCACTTGGATATCTTGTTTTAGTAGGTGTGGGGATCTCAAAATATGCAGTTCTAACAAGGTCTCCAGTGATGCTGATGCTACAGGTCTAGGGACCACACTTTGCGGTACGCGGGCCTCTCACTGTTGTGGCCTCTCCCGTTGCGGAGCACAGGCTCCGGACGTGCAGGCTCAGCGGCCATGGCTCACAGGCCCAGCCGCTCCGCGGCACGTGGGATTTTCCCGGACCGGGGCATGAACCCATGTCCCCTGAATCAGCAGGCGGACTCTCAACCACTGCGCCACCAGGGAAGCCCGAGACCACACTTTTAAAAAGCCAATTTTCATCATTATGCAGTAATCTCTATGCACTCTTACCCACTCTGTCGAAGCATTAGTTTGTTCTTCTTTTATTTTTATGCTATCAGTCTCTTTCCTCACTAGGAAACTAAGATTAATCCTCTCTCCCTCTCTTTTCCTTCCTCCCTTCCTCCCTCCCTCCCTCCCTCCCTTCCTTCTTCCCTCCTTTCCCCCAATTCCTTCCTCCCTCCTCTTCTTCTTCCTCCTCCCCCTCCAGCTCCTTCTTTTCCTCCTCCTTCTCTCTTGTCAGATTTTATGTCTTTGCTTATGTTGTTTCTTATACCATTCTATAACTCTGATCTTTCTTTTTTTTAACTTTTTATTTTATATTGGAGTATAGCTGATTAACAATGTTGTGTTAGTTTCAGTTGTACAACAAAGTGATTCAGTTATACACATATAGGTATCTATTTTTCAAATTCTTTTCCCAATTAGGTTGTTACATAGTATTGAGCAGAGTTCCCTGTTCTATAAAGTATGTCCTTGTTGGTTAACCATTTTATTTTTTTTTTAATTTGTTTTTATTTTTATTGGGCTATAGGGGATGGGTTGGGAAATATCTCTGCAATTATGCCCTACTAGGGAAATGTCCATTCTAATTCTCCTGGGACGGCTTTCGGAGCTTTTTCTTTTCCTTGGAGCTGCTGCTCTTGCTGGCAGCAGCCTCTTCAGCTCCACTGCTGAGTGGCTCCTGCTTGGAAGAGAATTTCCTCTTTTTCTCGGGGACCCTCTTGTTTCCTGATTCTTCAGGGTCACTAACTGGTTCCTCTTTGGGGAAAGATTTCTGCCTCTTGGGAAGACTTCCACTGCCAGCTGTCTCTTCAAGATCACTATTAACCAGCTCCTCCCTTGATGTACATGTCAATCCCAAACTCCCTAATTATCCCTCCCCTCCACCCTTCCCCCCTAGTAACCATAAGTTCATTCTCTGTGAATCTGTTTCTGTTTTGTAAATAAGTTCATTGGTATCATTTTTTTTTTTTTAGATTCTGCATATAAGCTATATCATAAAATATTTCTCTTTTCTCTGACTTATTTCACTCAGTATGACAATCTCTAGGTCCATCCATGTTGCTGTAAATGGCATTATTTCATTCTCCTTAATGGCTGAGTAATATTCCATTGTATATATGTACCACATCTTCTTTTCAACTCCACATTCAAAGCTCACCTTTGCCATGAAACCATCCCTATTCACCTGACTTAATATAAACCTCTCCTCCATATCAACCACTGAATACTTACATACTCACTTTTAAGATCCTCCTTTGTACTCCTTGGTACATTACTTAGTAAATTATAGTGTTTGTGTATGCCTATGATGTATGACCTTAATTATATTATTATATTGTTTATTATATACATTGTCCCTTGTTCATGACAATGTCTGCTAGAATGACTGGTTCACAATCCATCTGCAATAAATATGGTTAGCACAAAATTATAGTGAGTCAGAGTCTGCAAAGCAGTATTCTCTCAGTTGATGACCCAAAGTTCAAAAGGTATCTAATTAACACTACAACCAAAGCCACCAGCCAAGTCTGGAGGATATCAGCTCTAAAGCACAATGCTGCTTTACGTTCCTCAGGGGCTGCTGATATTACCCCATTGATGGGAGTAATTTATGAGCTAACCCTTCAGTATGAAAGTAGAGGTTTAAGTTAGCAGGACTTTCATTCATCAAGAACTGCTACCCTAAAACCCCCAAAGAATACATTATAATGTATGGGAGAAAGGTTACATGAGCTTGGTCTGTTGTGAGGCTGTCTGCAGGACTGTCTCTAACAGGGATTTCAGAAACTGTTCTAAGCATGTTTAAACATTCCTAAAATGGCCACTGTTGATAGAAAAAAGAAAACCTCCTAAAGTTAAATTTTATGCTTCTTTAATAGCCTGGTTTGCTCTAATTCATAAATGAGAAAATTTTTAACTATTCTGTCATATTTGCTGTGTCACTCAGTACAGAACAAAAGGAATTTTGGAATGAAGACCTTCTGGTCACATAGATAATGTGGGTGTCATAAAAAAATAGAACACCAGGTTAATCCAAGTTTCCCTGGCGTTCTTAGCTGCCCCCCACCTCTCCCCCTCCCTTTCTACGCCCCTCCCTCCCTAGCTCTCTCTAAGATCTAGATGGCTAAGAGAAGATCAATTCTCTCAGGGCTATAGGAAAACTTCACACATTTTCAGTAGCTGTTAAAAAGTTTGGTTTTCCCCGGGGTGCTTCCACACAAATGAAGTAACAGAGGAACCCTTTGAGTGTTAAGGAATTTCTGTGAAGGTGTCAGCATTTATATTTAAAATAGATAACTAATAAGGACCTACTGTATAGCACAGGGGACTCTACTCAATACTCTGTAATGGCCTATATGGGAAAATAATCTAAAAAAGACATATGTATATGTATAACTGATTCACTTTGCTGTACACCTGAACCTAACACATTATAAATCAACTATACTCCAATAAAAAAAAAGTTGCTGATCAGATCTAAAGGACCAATGTCATAATTACTTCACATTTAAGAATCAGATTTTCTATTTTCCTTCTTTATTTATAACCATGTCATAAATCCATGTGTTTGTGGGTTTTTTAGTTTCTTTTTTTTTCTTGATTGGTTCATAATTTGATTTATTGTTACATGGAAACTTAGGGTACAGATTTTTTTGTATTTCTAAATCATGGACATAATATTAGAAATGCAGTAATGGCACTTACAACAAATTCTGAGTTTAGTTAGACAGTGGTTCTCAACCAGGGGAGATTCCGTCTCCCAGGAGACATCTAAAAATGTCTGACAACACATGGACTGTGTATCTAGCACGCAGAGGCCAGGCATGCTGTTAAACATTTTAAAAGCACACAGCAGCCCACTCCGCAAAGAATTAACCAGCTCTAAATGTAAATAATGCCGAGGGTACATCAGAGCCCTGGTACCTCACAGGTACTACATGAATGCTAACTTCCATTACTTCAAATATATCTTGGCTATAAGATTTTGGCAGAGAAAGTGATCAATCTAAGATATACTTCCTCTATGAAAATGTACAGAAATTCCCAGTGTAAGCTAACAGAACAGTTTTGTTGCATATAAATACCTAAGTAATCATGTTCCTCTGCCCATATGAGAATTCAACTACTTAAATATTTCCTCGATATTTGTTATTTACTTTAGGGGGGCTGGATGAAATTGTGCATTAAAAATAGATATATCCTATTATTCCATTAAATATTTACCTGGAGCAATAAAGCAAACCCAAGTTGATTGGGAAGTACCCAATAAACAGTTGACTTAGAGAAAAGGAGTAATAAAAAGAATTTGGGAAAAAAACAAGCTATATTTAACCCCTTAGAAGACTCTAATAGCAGTAAAAATATTCATGAGCTTTGATGTTTTGACTTGGATAATTTTGATCATTAAAATTCAAAACAAGTATTTTCCTCAATAATAAGTCAAAAGTGCATATATTGTTTGAAAACTACTTTGCATAAATGGAATACACTTCTTTTCTTAACCAGGCACTGCTTCTTAAATCTGCTTTTTATCAAGTCTTAGAGGATGTACAAATACTTCATACAAGCAACTAGTTTCAGCACCACATGAAAAAGGAGTGATGACTTTATATGTGTCTCTCTGATCCAGGGCTTATTTTCTGAACCACCCAACATTTTCCATGGACTGCTGAAACTCTCTGACTCAGCCAGTTAACACTGTACATTCTATCTTCACCAAGAAAACTGGAACACTTTGGAGGGAAAGCTAAACAAGAACATCATTTTCCCCACAAAATAAAGTCCATGGGAGCCATGTACTGACTGGTATTTCTGTACAAATTGGTTAGGCCATATCAGATACTACCCCAAAGCTAATTCTGTGTCTCAAATGCTATAAAATTACAAGTCTAGATGAGCTCTCTTTTGAATAATACGTTAAAAGCAATTAAAGAGAATTTTTAGGTATGAAACAAATTCAAATTTTAACCTGTAATATCAAAAGATTAGAAGATCTTGATAAAATAATCTGAGAAGTATTTTCTACAATGACGCTTTAGCTGTTGACAGCAATTGCTGAGAATTTGATGTTTTTACTTCTTTATTGGTAAAATGTATCTAAACACCTTGGAACAATTCTATCTATCTATCTAACTATCCAGCCCGGTAACTTTTTCTCTTGTGGGGCTTGAAAAAAATTAATATAGATGAATTTCCTCTATTCATTTATATATGCAGTGAGATGATACTAAAAATAAGTTTATTTGAAAAATAAATGAGTTACTTTTGTACTTTGTTTCAAGAAACATATTAAGTTTCACCAAAACCTTGTGCTATGTTTGGATTCCTCGAAGAAGCAATTTTTGAGTTTATATTTGAAGGAAAGGCAAATATAATAATGGCAAAGTTGAAAGGCACATTGACCTGAAGAAACACCTGCATTTTTGGGGGGGGAGGGTAAGGGGCAGACTGAGCCAAAAAGCAGAAGAAGGGAGAGTGTATGAGAATATTCCAGCAAAGCCACCTGAAATCTGAACTGAGCTGGGAGGATGTGTTCAGCAAATAATAGTAGTTTAGGAAATACTTGTTGGAATTAAGCTCTAACTCTAATTTTGTGACACTTCAAGATATCCTCAAATTCATACACGCACACATATGTCCACACACACACACACACACACGAACACACACACTCACATGCATGAGAATTTAATGTTTTATTTAAATGTACTTACAGCTAAAAGATGCTGTGTATGTAATTCGTGGAAATAAATGACAGAAGTGAATGAAAATCATAACTGTACAAAAAGTCAAGTCACTATTTTATGACTCTGACTCCTGAGCAGGAATACAGACTGTTTTAATCTTGTCATTTTAACCATTTTACTTTGATCCGTTGCTTGTGTTGGCTTCAAAGATATTTTGACTTTTGTAATGTATGCAAACATACCATCAGAATTTATAGAGAATTTTCTTGAGTGACTTTCATTAAACTAAATTAATAAATTGCTTAATTTTCTACACAGCAAAGGTTCACTTCCAATTTTAAAATTTCTCCTATTCTTTAACTAGGATTATCATGATCAATTATTTTCTATGTAAATTTTATAACAAATTTAAGTCACTAATTAGTTTTGTCCACATCAAAAATTTTAATTATTATATCTGGCATTGTGAGATTTTTGTTGTAATTGTTGTTAACATTTCTATCAAACCCAATTTTTCTGAGTCAAATTTTTCAGATATCAGTTTCAATATAAAAAGTTACCTATTATAAGTGTTAATTGGTTTTAATAATTTATATGTTGTTATGTCTAACAACAGCATGTATTGTGATTTTTTTTTTTCTTAAAGGGTTTGGTAAAAGTTCCAGATTTTGTATACATTTCTTGGGAAAAAAGTCTAAAATTAAAAATTTCTGCTCTGCAAAAGACACTCAAGAGAATAAAGAGAAAAGCCCAAAGCGAAAGAAAATATTTGCAAAAGACATATCGGATAAAGCACTGTTACCCAAAGTAAACAAAGAACTCTTAAAAGTCAACAATAAGAACATAACAAGATTTAAAGAGGCCAAAGACCTTAATAGACACTTCACCAAAAAAGATATACAAATGGCAAATAAGCATGTAAAAAGATGTTCCACATCATATGTCATCAGGGGAATGCAAATTAAATGAACGAGATACCACTACACACCTATCAGAATGGACAAAATCCATTGGCAACACCAGACTCTGGCAAGGATGTACAGTAATAGGAACAATCATTCACTGCTGACAGGGATGCAAAATGGTGAAGCCACTTTGGAAGACAGTTCAGCAGTTTCTTACAAAACTAAACACACTCTTACCATATAATCCAGCAATCTTTTACCGAAAAGGAGTTGAAAACTTAACATCCACACAAAAACCTGCACACGGATGTTTATAACAGCTTTATTTGTAACTGCCCAAACTTGGAAGCAACCAAGATGTCCCTCATAGGTGAATAGATAATTAAACTGTAGTACATACAAACAATGCAATACTATTCAGCACTAAAAAGAAATGAGCTATCAAGCCATGAAATGACATGAAGGAATCTTAAATGCATATTATTAAGTGAGAGAAGTCAATCTCAAAAGGTAAACTACTGTATGATTCCAACTATATATTTTATAACATTCTGGAAAAGGCAAATCTATGGAGACCCTAAAAAGATCAGTGGTTGCCAGGGTTACAAGGTAGGGAAACATGAATAGGCAGAACACAGGATTTTTAGGGTAGTGAAACTATACTATGGTGGATACATTTCTCTCAATTTTGCTGCAAACCTAAAGCTGCTCTGAAAAATAAAGTTGATTTTTAAAAAATCTTAATTAGATAAAGAGATAAGATCTGTGTGTATAGTAAATTTTAAATGGCAGGATTAAATTCTAAGGCCAAACCATACTAGCACATTAGATCTTTGACCCAAACTACTTTCTTTGTCCTTTGAAAACAAAAACAAAGCTGAATTCTCTGAAAGAGTCACAGAAAAAACTCCATTTATACAACAGCTTGGTTCCTAAAATATTTTTTATGAGTCTAGTTTTGGTAGTGTTTCTGTATTTGTATTTTCATTACTTTAGGACTGGGTTTGATTTAATGGAAACTAGGGCTAAGATTTGGTACAGCAATGAATCTTTCTAAAGATAGAAATAATTCTTGATATAACTTTTGAAGAAATGTAAATTTTCTTGTATCGTTACCTTAAAATGTAATCAAACAATGCCAGTATCTTGGTTTTATGGGTTCTGTGTCTTGTGGACCCTCCAAAGCAGAGATAGCCAAAGGTTTTTAAGTCCAAATGTCACTATTATACTGTCACCAACCTATAACAAGAATACTACAAACTTTTTTTCTTTGAGATTTTGATAATTTGATATTTATGTGCAAAGAAAAAAAAACCAACAAAATGAAATAATATACGATACAGAATTACAAGATCTTCTCTATCATAAGTTGTTATTGGTTGAGCTGTGTCCCCCAACAAAAAATAACCCTCAGTACCTCAGAATGTAACCTCTATGCAGATGATCAAGTTAAAATGAGGTCATTAGTGTGGGCTCTAATCTGATTGTTGCCCTAATAAAAAGAAGACATTTGCACACAAAGACATACACACAACGAGGGAAGACAATGTGAAGACACACAGCAAGAAAGCCATGGGAAGGCTGAGGACTGGAGTGATGCATCTACAAGCCCTGGAATACCAAAGATCACCTGCAAACAACCAGATGCTAGAAAGAGGCAAGGAAGGATTCCCCTACAGGTTTCAGAGGAAGCATGACCCTGCTTTGATTGATTTCAAGTTTCCAGTCTCCAGAACTGTGAGATCATAAACAATTTCTGTTGTTTAACCCACCCAGTACCCTGCTACAGCAGCTCTATGGAAAAAAAAAAATACACAACTTTTTCCAGTATTTTACAGTGGTACCATTCTAATACAATAAGAATAAAAAAAAACTACTTTTCTGCTTACTCTTCTTGTAAAGTCTGCCAGAGACTCATTTCCTCTGATTTGATTACATTTACATACAATTTTAATTAAAGAACTACTAATAAATGTTTTAAGTACAGGAAAAAAATATACTTAAGGAAGAGATTCTCAATGATGATTTGACAAGTCTTTTTGTCAGGAAAACTTCATTGATATATTTATTTATTTTTCTGTTCTAATATCACAGAGAAAACTAGGGGAGATACTCATTCAAACCCCATACATCATGAACCGAGTAATGAATCCTTCACCATTGTAGGTAGGAGGTCATAGATAACTATTCCATAGTCTCTTCAGAATATCCTCCCATTTATTATTTAAAGAGTGGAGAATAATAATTTTCATCCTTTTGCAATATTTCAATGCATAATTTGTGCAGTTACTCATTGTGCAATATTTCCTAAGATGGTTTCCACACTGACAATTCTCGAGTTCTCTCCCTTGGCAGAAAAAATAAATTTTTGGAAGACTTTCAAAATAATATCCTTGCAAATGGGGATGGGAAGCTTAATAAAGCATGTTGTTTGAGGTCAAGATTTCTGAATGCTATTCCTTGTATCATCTTCAGATGTATAAAGTCATGAGGGATGCTTACATAGAAGATCATAAATGGAAAGTTGGCATAGCTAAGCAACTTCTTTTCCACACTTAAGATACTGCTTTCAAAAACCACATGCACTTTTAACATTTCTTATTTTCTTGATGATAACCCAGGGCTTTGATAATTTTGTTAATCTTTTGGGCTTTTGGACTGGGTCTTTGACACATGAACATGTTCCATACTACTCTAACAAAACTCAAAGGTTTTATTGCACTTTCCTTTAAATTCTGAGTTGCCATTTAGAGTAATCCATTAGCCAAACCCTTGCAATATACACAGTGAAAAATGGGGGAGATACATAAATATCACTGTGATTCTTTCACTGAGATATTCTACTTTTTTCCCCTTTCAAAGAGCAAATCGGTTCTACAGATGAAATGTCTTATAGATATGATTACCAATTATAAAATGATTGACGTGCCAGTTTTTTAAAACTGGATTGATTGTTAGCATCATTAAGATTAGCTTGCTCACACTGGCATTAGGTGAACCATGGGATCTATGGACATTAATAAGCAAAGATAAGCTTATAATAACAAGAGTTGCCATTTATTTACTTTTTTCACAGTAAAATGATATTATCTGATGCTTTGCAAACATTACCTTGCTTAACCCTCTTAATAAACCTATGAAGTACATATTATTATTCCAATTTCACATGTGAAGAATGTTATCCCCAATGCCACATAGGAAATCCATGTCAGAGGCAAAATTTGAAGTTTAGTCTTTCAGAATCCAAAGTCTGGATCTTTTTCCAATATGTCACCTTGATTTCTACATTGACACTTTTGACCCTTGCCATAAACTCAGTACATCCTCTTTGACACTGTGAATATAATGAATACTATCTAGTTTGAACAAAAATAAGAGGAAGTAAAAGTATAAGACCATCTTCAGGCAAAGTTAGGAAGACCTATGCTTGTCCATTTTTGTGGCTGCTTCTTTTTCTAATTCCCTCCTCTCTACCCCTACCACTAAATCAAAAACTTTTTCTTCCACCTGCAGACATCTGGAGAAGCCCCTATGCTCTCTCCCCATTTATCTATCAAAATATCTTCTCTCTCTCCAATCTTCGCCTCCCCAGTAAAAACTTCAATATCAGCAACTGTTACCCAGTGACTGAATCTGTGAATTTAAGCTCCTTTGTTTCTCTTGGGCCAGTGTGTACTTGTCAGAAGAAGTAGTGCAATATAATATAATAAAGAGGGAAGGCTTTGGGGCCAGACCCTTGGAATTTGAATCTCTGTTCTGCCTCTCTTTAGCACTTGTCACTTGACAAACCACTTAGCCAGTTTGTGCCTCATTTTATCATCTGTAAAGTAGTGCCTATCTCAAAGGGTTATTTTGAGAAAATATATATGAAGTGCTTAGAATAATGCCTGGCACATAGTAGGTAATATATGTATTAGCTTGTCATTATTATCCAAATGTATCTCTCATTAATTAAAAAAAATAACTAAAATATGTCTTCTACTATAGGAACTGCATAAAATACCATGTAGAGGTATAAAAGAGTTATTTGGGGGATCTTATTTTATCCTCCGAAATCAAATCACATGAGGATTTTAGACTGATGAGGTTATTTCTATTAAGAAACAAAACGGGAAACATGTGAAGTACTTTAAGATACTCAATTTTAACATTAAAATATTTTCCATTAATTACCCATGATTTCATTACAAATTAATGGTGTTGATTGGGACAGTAGAAAATAGAGGAAAATTAAAATAAACTTAAAAATGCACTTGATTAAAAATACCAAGATAAATATTTATTCTCCAAAGTCCATAGGAGTCTGGCTTCTGTGCCTTGTAAACCCCTGACACCTGGCATGATCTACTTTGTTGACTACTTTAATGGGCTATTCTACTCTCTTCCTTAGCCCCTGGCTTTTAATAGTCACATGGAAATATATTATTTTCATTTAGAGGCCATAGCTACCTGCATATTTTCTGTCCTTCAAGCTGAATTATTTTCCAGCCATATTCACCACTTAAGTACATAAAATTGACTTTTATATTTCAAATGATGGACAATGTACAAATGTGTTTGAGTGAAGGACACAATTCATTGCATTCTACTTTAAAATCCACACTGTGAGTTATAAATAATCTGAAATCACTAAAAAGTGTATCTTTTCTCATGTAACTCTAGGCATACTTTTTTTTCCCCAATTTTTGGTAAGCAGGGCTTCAAATAATGCCTAAAGTAAAGATGGTCAACCTTATTATCACCAGAGGAAAACATTCAGTGTGTATCAGCTTGAGTTGGAAAAATTAGTTAAGAAAATGTTTTGTCGGGAGGCTCAAGATGGAGGGGATATGGGGATATACGTATACATATAGCTTATTTGCTTTGTTATACAGCAGAAACTAACACAACATTGTAAAGCAATTATATTCCAATAAAGATGTAAAAAAAAACTGTTTTGTCAGCTAATGAAAGCTTTCACTGTTTAAACCAATGCTTCACAATTTAAGACATATAAGCTCGTATTTAATCATTTTGGCAGGAAACCTCATTATAACATATACTTTAACCCTATCATTTAATGTAAAATGACAAAATGAATATTCACATATATCTTTTGCTATTGTTGTTTCACGCAAGGTCTGTTCAAATGTTTTACTTTTACATATACTGAACTTCTCCTCTCTGCTTAAGGAGTATATGGCTGGAAGTGACACATATAATCCTAAAAATAACAGATGTACGATTTAGTTAAATGCCTTGCTCTATAATTTCCCTTACAGATATTTCAACAATGAGCAAGCTAAGTAAATAAAATTAAAAAAATAAATCTTAGTGTATCAATGTGTCTATTCATGATGGGTTGTTTTTCCCCCTCTAACCAAAAGTTAGATGGCTGCTCTTCCATCCTGATTCTCTCATTAAGCCACCTCTGAATATTCAAGCCTAAAGTAACATATGCCATCTATTCTACCTATACTCAGAAATATATGATTTGAAACTTTAATATAACTTGTCTTTTTACCTCATTGTTGATAAGCATTACCCTGGTTGTTAGCTCCTTGAATTCAGGTACTTTGCATCGCACTTCTAATTTATATTAGCTCAGTATGAAAAATATGATTGAAATTAAAAATGTAATTTGTGATTAATTGATTTGCTTGTTATCAACTTATTGGCATAACTTAAATCCTACCTGAATGCAAACAGGTATTATATCACGTATAGAAAACTCAAGTATCTGCAGGGACCAAAAAGGAACTGTAAATAACTAAAGATATTTTTGTTCAAGAACATAAAACACAACCAAACCAAAAACTATAGAAAGTGAGGCCATATACATTCTAAATACAGAGTTCTCAGACTTTGACTGCACTGAGAAAATACTCAGCTAGACTCTCTAAAATTTTCATTTTGGTGAAATAAAATAGTATTTAAATTACATTTCAGGATCGTTGAAATGAACACTTTCAGATCAATTTTTTCAGATTTACTCAGATAACTAAAATAACTGACTGTAACAGTTTAGATAACTGTAATAGTTTAGATAACTAAAATAATTGGCTTAGTGGATAATCCAACCTCCTGACCTTCAATACATTGATTGAGAACCTTAGAACTGTATTAGACTTTAAGGACCTTCTGAACAAGAAGACAATCACAATTTTGCCAACTGCTCCAGGTAAACCATATCAGCTTAACACATTTCTTATGAATATACAGAGAAGTTTTTGGAAAAGTCCATTTGTATAAGAATGTTTTGAGAAAATTCCTTAAATAGATTCAGTAGAACATTTTATGCAGTGTACAGATAAGAGTTTGTAGATTGAGGGGCAGTTGAAAAGAGGTCCCTTTATGTTGAAGAATGTAGACTTATTTAAAATTCATTAATAATCAGAGATTTTACCAAGTTACTGGAATAAAATAAGTCTAGCTTTCTGATATTAAAAGTCCTCAACAGAATCTTAAGAATGACCATAACAACTTCTCCCAAGCACAAATCAAGATACTTGCTGACCTCTACCTTAGGCTCCCTCAAAGCCATATGTCCAAATACTTTTAAATCATTACTCTCCCAAATTCTCCTGCTTAGGAATTAACAGCATCAAGTAAAGATTCTGTGTCATGTGGATAGAGGAGAAAAGCTGGAGAGGTACTTTCCTAGACAGAGAAAATAATTCAACACATATTTTAATTCATATTTTATACTAAAAACTAAGTGTTAACATGTCAACACTTCTTTTGTCTTTACCTTAAATGCCATTTCCTTTTTAATTACACAAAGAAAAGGTTTTTAAGGCTATTATAATTACTGGGGTAAAATCTGATTTTGTTTTATACCTTTAGGCTCCAGGAAACATAAGAAGAATGCAATTCTAACCCAGAAGAACTAAACTACTTCTGTTGATAATCAGTTGGAACGTTTTTGGCTGAGAGGAGAGGATGACAGTTTGTTGTGAAATACATGCCCTAGAGAACCAGATCAAGATCACTGACGTATTTCACATTATTTGCTAAACAACTGTCAGATGGCAGTGGTTAGAGGCCACAACCCTTCATGAGTTAAATCCAAATGGCTCTCTGAAGGAGAAATAATCCACTACATTTTTGTTCTTTCATGGGTGGAAACAGAGGCACAGCTGTCAGTTTCCTATATAGAAATACATTGTTGAGTTTATTCATTTGAGTGGGCTTTCAGTTATTCCAATTCAGTTTCTTCACTTAACCTACAAGTATATTCCCTTTCAATGCATGCACATTCAAATACAAAAACATGCACCTATCGAGAGAGGAACATATACTTCAGATAATTTCACTGTTTCCTCCTACCACCTGCTATTAATGAATTTGGCTCCAAAACACTAAAAGCAGTCTTTTGAGACCAGTTGTTGGCCATAGAGTACAAAGAATTTTATGTCCAGCTAATTCCAAGAATTTCCTTACTCGGTAGAGATGCTGCTTTGAGACCAGTGGATGCTACCTGGCATTGAATAATTTTATTCGTTCAAAAGCCTTTGAAGGGTTGCTTCAAACTCTCCAAAACACAGCATTCTTTCATAAACACACACACACACACACACACACACACAAAGAAAAGGTTCCTAATAAAGTAATAATATTTTCCAGTGTTTTGAAACCTGACAGTGAACCAAAGGATGTTTATTACTAGTTGTAATGTCTTTTTAGAGTCAACACCTGATACTTCAAAAATGTTAATCTCTGCAATAAACATTTTACACCCAAAAATTCATCTTATAACATAAACAAGCATAGTAAGTAGCATTATTAGTGGAAATTGCTGGCTGAGTTCCATATTAAATTGCCTCTAAGTTTACTCTAAAACTTTTTATCTTGCTTTGACACAACACAGAAATTAATCAGCATAGTTAGTAAGCTAATATTTTAATAAAAGTGTTTGTACCTTACTTTGAGAACATTCATAAAGAAATTCATACTTTGGTAAGTGCATCAGATAACTTAAAATAATTTGGGGGGGGCTAGTTTTCCATGGATAATGATCTAATTTAAAAAGTAATGATATGCCAATTATATCTCAATAAAGCCAGGGAAAAAAGGTGTAGTTGGTCTGCAGACAAATGAAGTATGGAATTTTTGCCTTTATTTCTTAAACACAACATAACAACATATATCTTTTCTCTCAAAGACCTGTTAAAGTAACACTGATGATTTCCTTGAAAAATCACTGTGACTTAAATTTACAATTTCCTAGAACTCTTGGGGACTGGATTTTGCTAACTTGATAGTCTCTCAGTTGCTCATACACTTAAATATTCTTTCGTCCTTTCTAAATCTTACCATTATTGCCTGCAACCAATATAGGCACATATCTGTTCTAGACCACTAGAACACATGGAAATTTTTGGAATACACAGTAAGTTATGTCAAATAAAAAAAATCAGATTTTTATCACTGAGAATGTTTATACCACATTTATATCACATATTTTTTTGTCTACTTATGAAAATAGTGCTGAAGATCTACAGTTGGTATTCCAAAACACATATGGTTGCAACCAGTGTCCTAGAGTTACTTCTGAATATTCTGTTAGACAAGTGTCAAGAGCACTGATACTCTTTCATAAGAGAGAGAAAAAAAAAGCCACACTAAGATTTATTATCTGACCTTATAAATTTAAACCAATTGTAGTAACTTGAATGTCTTTGTATAAACTTTTATGTGACTCTAATAAAGGATAATAATCTAATGGAGATCTGCAAAAGGTCAAAAACAAAAGATAACCATGAATAAGCTATCTTCTATCAGAGTAAACAACATTTCACCAATTTCATAAAGAGTATACTTGATTTTTTCTTTAATAGTCTATAGAAGTATGACAACTTGTGACTATCTAGACTAGATGACTAACTCTTTCACTTATACTCAATGGTAAGAGTTCTACCTCTGCATGTGCACCTTAAGAATACAGTTTAAAATGGAACCTTATACTTTTCAAAAAACTCAATCATATATTTTTATTTTAACACTTGGTTTCATGCAGCATATATTTAAATTAAATTACTAGATAAAACCATCTAAATATCAAATCATCAGTCATTTCTGTGATTTTTAAATAGATTATATAGATATAATACAATGACTGACATACAACAGCATGTGCTTGCCAAGATAATAGTAAACTGAATATTTGATTATATGGAAATAATATCTGTGTGGTTACATGTACACCTCCAAATCAGACCAAACTGTTTCCCTTATAAGGCCAAGAGGTAAAGAAACAAAAGTAATTAGGGAAACACCTATAAACTATAGAAAAAGAAGGTTTTCTACTTTCTAGAAGCATAGAAAAGTCCTCATTTTTTAAGGAGTTTTGTTCTACTGTATAGCACAGGGGACTCTACTCAATACTCTGTAATGACCTATATTGGAAAAGAATCTAAAAAAGAATGGATATATGTATATGTATTAACTGATTCACTTTGCTGTACAGCAGAAACTAACACAACATTATAAATCAACTATACTCCAATAAAAATTAATTTTTAAAAAAAGGAGTTTGGGGGCTTCCCTGGTGGCACAGTGGTTGGGAGTCCGCCTGCCAATGCAGGGGACACAGGTTCGTGTCCCGGTCCGGGAAGATCCCACATGCCGCGGAGCGGCTGGGCCCGTGAGCCATGGCCGCTGAGCCTGCGCGTCCGGAGCCTGTGCTCCGCAACGGGAGAGGCAACAACAGTAAGAGGCCCGCGTACCGCAAAAAAAAAAAAAAAAAAAAAAAAAAGGAGTTTTGTTCTTTATCAGTCAGTGTCCAATATGGTTAACAGAAATTATGTTTTCAACAAACATAGTGCATGCACTTATTATATACTGAATATTTTACAAAAAAAAACAACTCAAGTTAATATTAATGTCTGAGAACAAACCTTTTCTGAGGGCAGCTATTTTAAAAACCTACACTGATATATGGGGGAAAGATTACTGACAATTTTCACTTAGCAGTATATGTAAAAACTGATCTGATTTAAAGGAGACAAGATAATTCTAAGCATAAAAGCAATGAAAGGAATCATAAAGAGAAATACAGATGAATCTAGTTATGGAAAGGAAAAGCTTCTGAACTTTTCTTTAAACACCATCAAGAAATGAACAGGCAAATAGGAAATGGGGGGAAGATTATAATGAACATATGACAAAAAAATAAACAGATTTGATATTTAGTACACTCTTAAGAACCAATATGAGGATATACAGGACAATGGAAAAATTGGCAAACTACACTAATGTTCATTTTACAAAGAAGAAATGAAAAAGCAACCATTAAATTATGTTTATGAAAAAATAGAAAAATTTAAAAACACACATGAGTTAATACTGAGAAAACTATGAAAGATATACATATATTTATATGTGTGTGTGTGTATATATACAAACATGTATATATATATAGTGACATGTAAAATGATTTTATCTTATACTTTACTTTGGGTAGGTATATAGCTTGTATATAGATATAATTTCATTTGGCAATAGATATATAGTATATATTACATATAAAATTTAATTATATGGCTATTATAATATATTTGGCTATTATACTATATAAAACATACATATATAATTTCATTCAGCTATTTCATATATATTAAATATTAAATATATGTATATATTTATGCAGTATATATTTAAATTATATTGCTAGATGAAACCATCTAAATACAATGTCACCAGTCACTTTGTGACTTTTAAATAGATTATATAAACATAATACAATTTTTACATACAGAGGCATATATATGAAATTATATGAATATATATTTACATACATATAGATTATAAGAATATATTTGCATATATATGAAATTATATATATGTATATACATCTGTCTATTTTCATATATATATGAAATTTAGCTATTATTGCTGGGAAAGAAAATAAAAAACAAATTTAAAACAATGTTAAATCCCAGACAGGACTAAATTAATATAGCATTGGTTGGTTTCTCTAGGTCATGAGAAAATGATTATTTTTATTTTCATTTGATTCTTTAACAATTTCAAATTGCTGCAATAACATGTAGTGCTTTTTAATAGAAAAATAAGAGATATTTAAAAGTTTAAATATGCATAGTGCCATGCTTGTTAAATTACATCATTATGCACAGTTAAATATTTACTAAATATTTTATCATTTTAGTTTTTTGTTATTTTTTAGATCATCAATAAAGTAAATACAGGTAAATGAGAAAGTATTCTCCAAGATTTTACATTTTTATTTTTGTACTCTCAACTCTTCTTTATTACTTTTTTGATTTCAGTTTCAGTTTTCCTTTGGTTTTATTAGCAATATATTACATTTGCATTGCATTTTAAAATTATGTTGTACCATCTGAGAGTTCCTTTTTGTCGGTAAAAAAACGGTTGATTAGCAGCAATTCATATGGCTTAAACTATACTCTTTTCATGCACTCTCTTGTTTGATCAGCACCCTTGTCATAGAAAACTTATTATACTCACATTACAGAAAAGAAAATAGGATTTTAGAGATACATGCACCCCAATATTCACTGCAGCACTATTTACAATAGCCAAGACATGGAAGCAACCTAAATATCCAATGACAGCTGAATGGATAAAGAAGATGTGGTATATTTATACAATGGAATATTACTCAACCATAAAAAAGAATGGAATAATGCCATCTGCAGCAACATGGGTGGACCTAGAGTTTACCATACTGAGTGAAGTAAGTCAGACAGAGAAAGACACATATTTTGCTTAATTGTGGGATCTAAAAAAAAAAATGATACAAATGAACTTATATACAAAACAGAAATAGACCCACAGACAGGAAACAAACTTATGGTTACTAAACAGGAAAGGTGGGAGAGGGATAAATTAGGAGTTTGGGATTAACATACACACACTACTATCTATGGAGTAAATAACCAACAAGGACCAACTGTATAGCACAGGGAACTATACTCAATATTTTGTAATAACCTATAACGGAAAATAATTTGAAAAAAATAGATATATATGTATGCATAACTGAATCACTTTGCTGTTCACTTGAAACTAACACATTGCAATCAACTATAATTCAATTTAAAAAAGAAAAGAAAATAGGGTTTTAGAGAGTCATTACTAAATCTAGATAAACTTGATCAAACAGATGTGTTAAAGGGGTCCTCTTTGATTGTAGGTTGAAGATGTGAACATGCATATTCAAAGCCATGTCCCTGGATAAGAGCCACATTTCCATCTTCCCTCTACAAACCCCATCCCATGAAAAAAACCATCATGATGATAAGCGTGGGGCTCTCCTTCATTGAACTACTAATTATTATTTTCAGTGCTTCTATCATATTATTATTATGACTTAAGCAACACATTTTCAGTTCTCACTAATCTTTTTTATTAAGAAGCTTAGTTTGTTCTACCAAGATTAAAGAGGAGATCATAATCCATTTTTATTCAAAAAATAAAGTCTTCTTATTCTTAGCAAAAGAAGAAGAAATTTGAGGGCAACCATTTGTGGAAATTTAATTTGGGTCATCATTCCACTGTAGGGTAACTATGGCAATTGCATGGAAAATGCAGCAGCTATGCACTTCATCAATGATAATGTGACCAGGCTTTATTCTGAATTTTTTAATCAGTATAAATTGTAAAACTTCATTCATTACCAAGGTTGATATGCAAAACTTCCACCCCTTTCCCCTTATCATTCCCTAAGCCCTTAATGTCTACTGTGAAATGAATTCATAAACCAAGAATTATTGCTTTTTTTATTCCACCACTTACCTATTTACATGGCAAACACAGAAAGAGATTGTGAAATACCTTCTGAAAGACCATAAAGAAGAACTTCGGGAAGTGGAGAATAATTTCTAGGAGTATATTATACCACATAAAATCTAGAAAACCCTTCATTCCTATCTGCCTATTACTTTCTAAATTCACACCCATATCAGATAAAAATTCTGCCTTAAATTTGGGCAACCTCTCATACCACCTGCAAATACTACTTCAAGGTCTCACTAGAAGATTTAAAATAACGGAAGCCCCCCCTCAAAAAAAAGTTCTTATTTTACAGTATACAGTAGTATTTCATAATATTATTATTTCCTAAAACTTATTATTTTTTAAAGTCAAGTACCAAATCAAAATCTTGTTTTGTGTCCCTCTTATTTACCTAGCATTTCATTGGGAATAAAGGGGACACCATTTATTTGATTCAGTTATTTATCTCAAAGGACGAGAAAGTTCCAGAAAACATTCTAAAAAGACTATCTTGATGCACTTTCTGGTTCTATATCAAAGAATGAGAAGGTTCATAGAGGAGAATTCTTAGAACAATTGTCATATAATCAGAACGTGTATGGGGCAGAATTCTTAGAATTATGTTGCATTAGAAGATGAATTGACATCTTCTTTTAATTTTTACCTCTTTCTTCTACAATCAAGTTACACTATTTACCTTGACCGTGTTTGCAATTGTCCTACTTCATGTTTATTGAAAAGTCTGTTCCTTCCTTTATGATGAGCAAGTTACATTTTCAGTGATTATATGTGTTGTGTGCACAGATCAAGACAGAATTGTGTCTCCAGTGTACAGGTGCATCAGACAATGTGACAACAAAGGCAGTGATAATTATAAAAGATCTCTTGACATTCTTATTTTTCTAATTCCCATTAGGATGATGAATGCTTTTTAACTTTTTATTTGATCAGGATGAAGGGGGTGAGATCATTAAAATCTTCACAGGGCCTGTACTTGATATACTACAACAGAGTAACAATATGTGAGAAGTATACTTCAGGTATTGGATAACCTCTGCTTCTTGTAAGTGTCTTTGTTATTCAAGAAATCATGGGGGGGGGACCTTGAAGATGGCGGAAGAGTAAGACGCGGAGATCGCCTTCCTCCCCACGGATACACCAGAAATACATCCACACGTGGAACAACTCCTACAGAACTCCTACTGAAGGCTGGCAGAAGACCTCAGACCTCCCAAAAGGCAAGAAACTCCCCACGTAACTGGGTAGGGCAAAAGAAAAAACAGAGACAAAAGAATAAGGACGGCACCTGCACCAGTGGGAGGGAGCTGTGAAGGAGGAAAAGTTTCCACACACTAGGAAGCCCCTCCGCGGGCGGAGACTGCGGGAGGCAGAGGGGGGAGTTTCGGGACCGCGGAGTAGTGCACAGCGACGGGTGCGGAGGGCAAAGCGGGGAGATTCCTGCACAGACGATCGGTGCCGACCGGCACTCACCAACCCGAGAGGCTTGTCTGCTCACCCGCCGGGGCGGGCAGGGCTGCGAGCTGAGGCTCGGGTTTTGGTTTTGGACGGAGCTCAGGGAGAGGACTGGGGTTGGCGGCTTGAACATAGCCTGAAGGGGTTAGTGCACCACGACTAGCCGGGAGGGAGTTCGGGGAAAAGCCTGCACCTGCCGAAGAGGCAAGAGACTTTTTCTTCCCTCTTTGTCTCCTGGTGCGCGAGGAGAGGGGTTTAAGAGCGCTGCTTAAAGGAACTCCAGAGACGGGCGCGAGCCGCGGCTAAAAGCGCGAACCCCAGAGACGGGCGCGAGCCGCGGCTGAGGGCGCGAGCCCCCGAGACGGGCGCGAGCCGCGGCTGAAAGCGCAAACCCCAGAGACGGGCGCGAGCCGCGGCTGAGGGCGCGAGCCCCCGAGACGGGCGCGAGCCGCGGCTGAAAGCGCAAACCCCAGAGACGGGCGCGAGCCGCGGCTGAAAGCGCAAACCCCACAGACGGGCGCGAGCCGCGGCTAAAACCGCGGACCCCAGAGACGGGCGGGAGACGCTAAGGCTGCTGCTGCCGCCACCAAGGGGCCTGTGTGCGAGCACAGGTCACTCTCCACACCCCTCTTCCGCGGAGCCTGTGCAGCCCGCCACTGCCAGGTTCCCGGGATCCAGGGACAACTTCCCCGGGACAGCTCACAGCGGGCCTCAGGCTGGTGCAACGTCACGCCGGCCTCTGCCGCAACGTCACGCTGCCTCTGCCGCCGCAGGCCGGCCCCGCACGCAGTGCCCCTCCTTCCCCCATCCCCCAACCCCCGGCCTGAGTGAGCCGGAGGCCCCGAATCAGCGGCTCCTTTAACCCCGTCCTGTCTGAGCGAAAAAACAGACGCCCTCCAGCGACCTACACGCAGAGGCAGGGCCAAATCCAAAGCTGAGCTCCTGTGAGCTGTGAAAACAAAGAAGAGAAAGGGAAATCTCTCCCAGCAGCCACAGAAGCAGCGGATTAAAGCTCCACAATCAACTTGATATACCCTGCATCTGTGGAATACCTGGAATACCTGAATAGACAAGGAATGATCCCAAATTGAAGAGGTGGAATTTAGGAGCGAAATCTATGATTTTTTTTCCCTTTTCCTCTTTTTGTGAAGGTGTACGTGTATGCTCCTGTGTGACATCTAGTCTGTATACTCTAGCTTCCACCATTTGTCCTAGGGCTCTATCCGTCCATGACTTTTTTTTAAAAATTCTTTTTCTTAATAATTAAGTTTAATTGTAATAACTTTGTTATACTTTACCTTCGTTCTTTCTTTCTTTCCTTCCTTCCCTCCCTCCTTTAGACAACGAATCACCCCAAATTGAGGAGGTGGTCTCAGGGAGCAGGATTTATGATTTTTCCCCCTTTACCTCTTTTTGTGAGGGTGTATGTGTATGCTTCTGTGTAAGATTTTCTCTGTATAGCTTTGCTTCCAACATTTGTCCTAAGGTTCTATCCGTCCCTTTTTTTTTTTTCTAAATATTGTTTAATTCAATAACTATATTATACTTTATTTTATTTTTACTGTATCATCTTTCTGTCTTTTTTTCCTTCTTTCCCTCCTTCCTTCCTTCCTCCCTCCCTCCCTCCTTTCTTTCCTTCTTTGCTTCTTTCTTCCTTCCTTCCTTTCCTCCTTTCCTTCTTTCTTTCCTCATACCTCTACTAATTCTCTCTACTTTTTCTCCCTTTTATTCTGAGCCGTGTGGATGAAAGGCTCGTGGTGCTCCAGCCAGGAGTCAGGGCTCTGCCTCTGAGGTAGGAGAGCCAACTTCAGGACACTGGTCAACAAGAGACCTCCCAGCTCCACATAATATTAAACAGCGGAAATCTCCCAGAGACCTCCATCTTAACACCAGCACCCAGCTTCACTCAACGACCAGCAAGCCACAGTGCTGGACAACCTATGCCAAACAACTAGCAAAACAGGAACACAACCCCACCCATTAGCAGAGAGGCTGCCTAAAATCATAATAAGGCCACAGACACCCCAAAACACCACCAGACGTGAACCTGCCCACTAGAGAGACAAGATCCAGCCTCATCCAGCACAACACAGGCACTAGTCCCCTCCACCAGGAAGCCTACACAACCCACTGAAACAACCTTAGCCACTGGAGACAGACATCAAAAACAACGGGAACTACGAACCTGCAGCCTGCAAAAAGGAGACCCCAAACACAGTAAGATAAGCAAAATGAGAAGACAGAAAAACACACAGCAGATGAAGGAGCAAGATAAAAACCCACCAGACCTAACAAATGAAGAGGAAATAGGCAATCTACCTGAAAAAGAATTCAGAATAATGATAGTAAGGATGATCCGAAATCTTGGAAGTAGAATGGACAAAATGCAAGAAACAGTTAACAAGGACCTACAAGAACTAAAGATGAAACAAGCAACGATGAACAATGCAATAAATGAAATTAAAATCACTCTAGATAGGATCAATAGCAGAATAACTGAGGCAGAAGAACGGATAAGTGACCTGGAAGATAAAGTAGTGGAAATAACTACTGCAGAGCAAAATAAAGAAAAAAGAATGAAAAGAACTGAGGACAGTCTCAGAGACCTCTGGGACAACATGAAACGCACCAACATTCGAATTATAGGGGTTCCAGAAGAAGAAGAGAAAAAGAAAGGGACTGAGAAAATATTTGAAGAGATTATAGTTGAAAACTTCCCTAATATGGGAAAGGAAATAGTTAATCAAGTCCAGGAAGCACAGAGGGTCCCATACAGGATAAATACAAGGAGAAACACGCCAAGACACATATTAATCAAACTGTCAAAAATTAAATACAAAGAAAGCATATTAAAAGCAGCAAGGGAAAAACAACAAATAACACACAAGGGAATCCCCATAAGGTTAACAGCTGATCTCTCAGCAGAAACCCTACAAGCCAGAAGGGAGTGGCAGGACATACTGAAAGTGATGAAGGAGAATAGCCTGCAACCAAGACTACTCTACCCAGCAAGGATCTCATTCACATTTGATGGAGAAATTAAAACCTTTACAGACAAGCAAAAGCTGAGAGAGTTCAGCACCACCAAACCAGCTTTACAACAAATGCTAAAGGAACTTCTCTAGACACGAAACACAAGAGAAGGAAATGACCTATAGTAGCGAACCCAAAACAATATATAAAATGGAAATAGGAACATACATATCGATAATTACCTTAAATGTAAATGGACTAAATGCTCCCACCAAAAGACACAGATTGGCTGAATGGATACAAAAACAAGACCCTTATATATGCTGTCTACAAGAGACCCACTTCAGAACTAGAGACACATACAGACTGAAAGTAAGGGGATGGAAAAAGATATTCCATGCAAATGGAAACCAAAAGAAAGCTGGAGTAGCAATTCTCATATCAGACAAAATAGACTTTAAAATAAGGACTATTAAAAGGGACAAAGAAGGACACTACATAATGATCAAGGGATTGATCCAAGAAGAAGATATAACAATTGTAAATATTTATGCACCCAACATAGGAGCACCTCGATACATAAGGCAAATACTAACAACCATAAAAGGGGAGATCAACAGTAACACATTCATAGTAGGGGACTTTAACACCCCACTTTCACCCATGGACAGATCATCCAAAATGAAAATAAATAAGGAAACACAAGCTTTAAATGATACATTAAACAAGATGGACTTAATTGATATTTATAGGACACTCCATCCAAAAACAACAGAATACACATTTTTCTCAAGTGCTCATGGAACATTCTCCAGGATAGATCATATCTTGGGTCACAAATCAAGCCTTGGTAAATTTAAGAAAACTGAAATTGTATCAAGTATCTTTTCCGACCACAACGCCATGAGACTAGATATCAATTACAGGAAAAGATCTTTAAAAAATACAAACACATGGAGGCTAAACAATACACTACTTAATAATGAAGTGATCACTGAAGAAATCAAAGAGGAAATAAAAAAATACCTAGAAACAAATGACAATGGAGACACAACGACCCAAAACCTATGGGATGCAGCAAAAGCAGTTCTAAGGGGGAAGTTTATAGCAATACAAGCCCACCTTAAGAAGCAGGAAACATCTCGAATAAACAACCTAACCTTGCACCTCAAGCAATTAGAGAAAGAAGAACAAAAAAACCCCAAAGCTAGCAGACGGAAAGAAATCATAAAAAGCAGATCAGAAATAAATGAAAAAGAAATGAAGGAAACAATAGCAAAGATCAATAAAACTAAAAGCTGGTTCTTTGAGAAGATAAACAAAATAGATAAACCACTAGCCAGACTCATCAAGAAAAAAAGGGAGAAGACTCAAATCAATAGAATTAGAAATGAAAAAGGAGAAGTAACAACTGACACTGCAGAAATAAAAAAACTCATGAGAGATTACTACAAGCAACTCTATGCCAATAAAATGGACAATCTGGAAGAAATGGACAAATTCTTAGAAATGCACAACCTGCCAAGACTGCATCAGGAGAAATAGAAAATATGAACAGACCAATCACAAGCACTGAAATTGAAACTGTGATTAAAAACCTTCCAACAAACAAAAGCCCAGGACCAGATGGCTTCACAGGTGAATTCTATCAAACGTTTAGAGAAGAGCTAACACCTATCCTTCTCAAACTCTTCCAAAATATAGCAGAGGGAGGAACACTCCCAAATTCCTTCTACGAAGCCACCATCACCTTGATACCAAAACCAGACAAGGATGTCACAAAGAAAGAAAACTACAGGCCAGTATCACTGATGAACATAGATGCAAAAATCCTCAACAAAATACTAGCAAACAGAATCCAACAGCACATTAAAAGGATCATACACCATGATCAAGTGGGGTTTATTCCAGGAATGCAAGGATTCTTCAATATACGCAAATCTATCAATGTGATAAACCATATTAACAAATTGAAGGAGAAAAACCATATGATCATCTCAATAGATGCAGAGAAAGCTTTCGACAAAATTCAACACCCATTTATGATAAAAACCCTCCAGAAAGTAGGCATAGAGGGAACTTTCCTAAACATAATAAAAGCCATATATGACAAGCCCACAGCAAACATCATCCTCAATGGTGAAAAACTGAAAGCATTTCCACTAAGATCAGGAACAAGACAAGGTTGCCCACTCTCACCACTCTTATTCAACATAGTTTTGGAAGTTTTAGCCACAGCAATCAGAGAAGAAAAGGAAATAAAAGGAATCCAAATCGGAAAAGAAGAAGTAAAGCTGTCACTGTTTGCAGATGACATGATACTATACATAGAGAATCCTAAAGATGCTACCAGAAAACTACTAGAGCTAATCAATGAATTTGGTAAAGTAGCAGGATACAAAATTAATGCACAGAAATCTCTGGCATTCCTATATACTAATGATGAAAAATCTGAAAGTGAAATCAAGAAAACACTCCCATTTACCATTGCAACAAAAAGAATAAAATATCTAGGAATAAACCTACCTAAGGATACGAAAGACCTGTATGCAGAAAATTATAAGACACTGATGAAAGAAATTAAAGATGATACAAATAGATGGAGAGATATACCATGTTCTTGGATGGGAAGAATCAACATTGTGAAAATGACTCTACTACCCAAAGCAATCTACAGATTCAATGCAATCCCTATCAAACTACCACTGGCATTTTTCACAGAACTAGAACAAAAAATTTTGCAATTTGTATGGAAACACAAAAGACCCCGAATAGCCAAAGCAATCTTGAGAACGAAAAAAGGAGCTGGAGGAATAAGGCTCCCTGACTTCAGACTATATTACAAAGCAACAGTAATCAAGACAGTATGGTACTGGCACAAAAACAGAAAGATAGATCAGTGGAACAGGATAGAAAGCCCAGAGATAAACCCACGCACATATGGACACCTTATCTTTGATAAAGGTGGCAGGAATGTACAGTGGAGAAAGGACAGCCTCTTCAATAAATGGTGCTGGGAAAACTGGACAGGTACATGTAAAAGTATGAGATTAGATCACTCCCTAACACCATACACAAAAATAAGCTCCAAATGGATTAAAGACCTAAATGTAAGGCCAGAAACTATCAAACTCTTAGAAGAAAACATAGGAAGAACACTCTATGACATAAATCACAGCAAGATCCTTTCTGACCCACCTCCTAGAGTAATGGAAATAAAAACAAAAATAAACAAATGGGACCTAATGAAACTTCAAAGCTTTTGCACAGCAAAGGAAACCATAACCAAGACCAAAAGACAACCCTCAGAATGGGAGAAAACATTTGCAAATGAAGCAACTGACAAAGGATTAATCTCCAAAATTTACAAGCAGCTCATGCAGCTCAATAACAAAAAAACAAACAACCCCATCCAAAAATGGGCAGAAGACCTAAATAGACATTTCTCCAAAGAAGATATACAGAATGCCAACAAACACATGAAAGAATGCTCAACATCATTAATCATTAGAGAAATGCAAATCAAAACTACAATGAGATATCATCTCACACCAGTCAGAATGGCCATCATCAAAAAATCAAGAAACAATAAATGCTGGAGAGGGTGTGGAGAAAAGGGGACACTCTTGCACTGCTGGTGGGAATGTGAATTGGTTCAGCCACTGTGGAGAACAGTATGGAGGTTCCTTAAAAAACTACAAATAGAATTACCATATGACCCAGCAATCCCACTACTTGGCATATACCCTGAGAAAACCAAAATTCAAAGAGAGTCATGTACCAAAATGTTCATTGCAGCTCTATTTACAATAGCCAGGACATGGAAACAACCTAAGCGCCCATCATCGGATGAATGGATAAAGAAGATTTGGCACATATACACAATGGAATATTACTCAGCCTTAAAAAGAAATGAAATTGAGCTATTTGTAATGAGATGGATAGACCTAGAATCTGTCATACAGAGTGAAGTAAGTCAGAAAGAAAAAGACAAATACCGTATGCTAACACATATATATGGAACTTAAGGGAAAAAAATGTCATGAAGAACCTAGGGGTAAGATAGGAATAAAGACGCAGACCTACTGGAGAACGGACTTAAGGATATGGGGAGGGGGAAGGGTGAGTTTTGACAGGGCGAGAGAGAGTCATGGACATATACACACTAACAAACGTAGTAAGGTAGATAGCTGGGGGGAAGCAGCCGCAAGGCACAGGGATATTAGCTCGGTGCTTTGTGACAGCCTGGAAGGGTGGGATGGGGAGAGTGGGAGGGAGGGAGACGCAAGAGGGAAGACATATGGGAACATATGTATATGTATAGCTGATTCACTTTGTTGTAAAGCAGAAACTAACACACCATTGTAAAGCAATTATACCCCAATAAAGATGTTTAAAAAAAAAAAAAAAAAAAAGAAATCATGGTATTTAATCTGAATTCTGTTTATATATTACCAAATATTTAAAATATTTACACTTAATATTTCTGATATTTCAAAGGAAAAGCTATAAAATAACTTAAATTTTTTGATCCCTTAAAAAACTTTACAGTAAAAGCATGACTAAAATAAATGTCATGGCTATTTTTTTTTTTCTTTTTTTTTTTTTTGCGGTACGCGGGCCTCTCACTGTTGTGGCCTCTCCCGTTGCGAAGCACAGGCTCCAGACGTGAAGACTCAACGGCCATGGCTCACGGGTCCAGCCGCTCCGCGGCATGTGGGATTTTCCCAGACCGGGGCACGAACCAATGTCCCCTGCATCGGCAGGCGGACTCTCAACGACTGCGCCACCAGGGAAGCCCTCATGGCTATTTTGAAAGCAGTATGTAAGTGTGTGTGTGTATATATGTATATATAAGTGTGTGGTATGGTGTAGTGTGGTGTGTGTGTTTAGGGAGGGAGAGAAAGAGAAGGAAAGAGGAAATTTTAAGACAGATTTCATTGAAACATACACTTAACTGACTTAACTGGTCTTCAAAGCAAAATATTATTTTCATATTATTTTATCTGCATAATCAATAGTTCTGCATAGAATCGCAGAATTTTGTATCTGAAAGAATCCTCAGAGCCCACCTTCCTGCATATCAAGTCATACATAAGCCTATCCAGAAAAATGTTAGAATATCTCTCTTCAGAGAACCCCATGTAAATGAACTAGTTCTTATTCCTGGAAAACAGCCGTGTTGTGTTTGGTTCTCTTTCACCACACCTGGATAGACCTCAACTTTTGAACAAACATCCAATAAGATCTAAAGTATAATTAATGCAACCAAAACACATGAGTATCAATATTCTTCTTCTTCATTGCATTAGTTGAAAAATACTGCATCTCTTTGTTTCCGAAGAACCAGAGCCCTGTAGTTTGCTCTCAGTATTAAAAGAAACTCTATAGTGACGAATCAAAACGCATGCTATATGTCAAATGTTGACCAATATCTAGTATATTATGAATGCTTTGGGAGAATGTGTTAAATCTTCTTATATTAAATGTAGGGCTCTCACTGGATGTTGTACTTTAGTTTACACATTTCGGTGGCCTTTGTGTGCCTGACCTCACAGAATGAAGCAAAGAGCTTTATGCTGAGAGAACAGGAATGTTCCCAAGCTGCTGCATCTGACATGAAAAAGCAATCATAAATCAAATAGCTTGCAGCAATCTTGAAGATATCCTACAAGGTGTCTTAGTAGAAAACTAAAAAAAAGGAGCAGATATAGAACTTGAAGACAAAGCTGGCATGGTTAGAAAGCAGATACTGCTCATATGGATCGATATTGTTTCTTTCTGTAGTAATCAAAGATCCTTCAAAGCTTACTGGTTATTTTATTTGACTTGTGGGGTGAAAAGTCTCTATTTTCAAAAACAGAAGAGCCAACAGCTGCAAGAAGAGAATGCCTCCCATGTTGATGCAGATAATATCACCCAGACCAGAGAAGATTCTGGCCCTAAGGCTGAGCATCATTTGGGCCATGAGTTGTGTCCTAAAGAAGGCCTGACCAAGTGCTATTTTTGCCTTATTAAAAGCAGAGATTCCAAAGTTTAATGACTCAAAAAAAAGTCTTTCCCTTTAAGATATTAAAACACAGATGAACCAGGGAGAATTTAGGTATTTTTATTAGAGATGAAAACGATATAGATTGCTTTAGCATTATTGGTAAATTACCTTTAAAGTAATAACTTTAAAAAAATATGAGGTCTCTCAGACTGCACGAATTACACAGGACTCTCAGAGACCATAAATTGTGTCAAGAAAGAGGGCCATGAGGAAACCACCATCTCTTTGTGTGTTCATGACTGAATTTCCATGTTTGCATAAATTTGATTTCTGGCAATGAGAGCTAGGAGACCGAGAAAGAGACACAGACAGACAGAGTAAGAAAGCTATCTTAAAAGAAGATATAGGATAGTAAATATTTTCCAGTTAGAATCTGACTTTGAGAGGATTATGAGACTACTATGAACAATTATACATAAGAAAATTGTGCAACCTAGAAAAAATGGGTAAGTTCCTAGAAACATACAACCTACCTAGACTTAGTCATAAAGAAATAGAAAATCTGAACACCAATAATGAATAAAGGGATTGAATCAATAGTCAAAACCTTCCAACAAGAGAAGTCCAGGACGAGATGGCTCCACTGGAAAAATATACCAGACATTTAAAGAAGAATTAATGCCAATCCTTCTCAAATTCCAAAATTTGAAGATGTGTGCATACGTACAAACTCATTTTATTAAGCTTGCATCACCCTTATACCAAAGCCAGGCAAAACCTTAAGGGAAAAAAAACAAAACTATAGGCAAACATGCATGATGAATATAGATGCAAAATTCCGCAGCAAAATACTAGTAAACCAAATTCACTGTGACCAAGTGGGATTTATCCCCGGGATGGAAAAATGGTTCTACATACACAAATCAATCAATTTCATACAACACTTTAAGAGAACAAGAAATAAAAATTACATAATCTTCTCAATAGATGCAGAAAAGTCATATGATAAAATTCAACCCCCTTTCATGATAAAAGCTCTCAACAAACTAGAATAAAAGGAAATTACCTCAACATAATAAAGGCCCTATATGAAAAGCCCACAGCTAATATCATAATCAATGGTGAAAAATTGAAAGCCTTTCTTCTACGATCAGGACCAAGTCAAGGATGCCCACTCTTGCCACTTCTATTTATCATATTACTGGAAGCCCTAGCCAGAGAGATTAGACAAGCAAAAGAAATAGAAGTCATCCAAACAGGAAGGGGAAAAGTAAAATGATCTGTTCACAAATGACATAATCTTATTATGTAGAAAATCCTAAACATTTCACCAAAAAATACTGTAAGAGCAAATCAGCAACTTCAGTAAAATTACAGGATACAAAATCAATATACAAAAATCAGTTTCATGTCTACATACTAATAATGAACAGTTTTAAAAGAAAATCAAGGGGAAAAATCCCATTTATAGTAGCATCAAAAAGAATAAAATATTTAGGAATAAATTTACCTACGGAGATGAAAGACTTATACACTGAAAACCACAAACATTGCTGAAAGAAATTTTAAAAGACACAGGTAAACGGAAAAGCATCTCATGTTCATGGATTGGGAAGATTTAATGCTGTTAAAATGCCACACCACTCAAAGTGATCTAGAAGTTCAATGCAACCTCTATAAAATTCTCAATGGCATATTTCGCATAAATGGAAAAAAAATCCTAAAATTCATATGAAACCACAAAGGAACTCGATAGCAAAAACAACCCTGAAAAGAACAAAGCTGGAGACCACATACTTTTTGACTTCAAAAGATAATTACAAAGCTACAATAATCAGTAGGGTACTGGCATAAAGACAGATGCACAGACCAATGGAACAGAGTAGAGAATCCAGAAATAAACTCATACATATATAAGGTCAAATGATCTTTCACAATGGTGTTAAGACTACATAATAGAAAAAGGATAGTCCTTTTAACAAATGGTGTTGGTAAAACTAGATATCCACACGTGAAAGAATGAAACTGGCCCTTTATCTTGTACCATAAACAAAAATAAACTCAAAATGGATTAAAGATGTAAATGCAAAGCCTGACATTATGAAACTCCTAGAAGAAAACATAGGAGAAAAGTTCCATGACGTTCGTCTTGGCAATAATTTCTTGGATATGACACCAAAAGCACAGGCAACAAAAGTAAAAATAGACAATTAGGACTACATCAAACTAAAAACCTTCTATGCAGCAAAGAACATAGTAATACAGTAAAAAGGTAACCTATGAAATGGGAGCAAATATTTGCAAAGCATATATCTGATACCAGGTTAATGTCTAAAATATATAAGGAACTCCTACAACTCAATAGCCAAAAACCTAAACAAACTGATTAAATATAGACAAAATACTTGAATAGACATTTATCCAAAGAAGACCTTCAATAGCCAACAGGAATATGAAAAGATGCACAGCATCACTAATCATCAGGCAAATACATATCAAAACTACAATGAGGGCTTCTCTGGTGGCGCAGTGGTTGAGAGTCTGCCTACCAATGCAGGGGACACGGGTTCAAGCCCTGGTCTGGGAAGATCCCACGTGCCACGGAGCAGCTGGGCCCGTGAGCTACAAATACTGAGCTCTGCGCATCTGGAGCCTGTGCTCCGCAGCAAGAGAGGCCGCGACAGTGAGAGGCCCGCGCACCGCGATGAAGAGTGGCCCCCGCTTGCCACAACTAGAGAAAGCCCTCGCACAGAAACGAAGACCCAACACAGCCAAAAATAAATAAATGAATAAATAAATTTATTTAAAAAAAAAAAACCTACTCTCTTAGCAAATTTCAAATACACAACACAGTATTACTAACTGTAGTTGCCATGTTGTAAAAAAAAAAAAAAAAAACTACAATGAGCTATCACCTCATACCGGTTAGGATAGTCATTACAAAAATGCAAACAAACAAAACAAAACAAAACAAAACAGAAGATGACAAGTGTTGGCAAGGATGTAGAGAAATTGGAACCCTTGTGTACTTTCAGTGGGTATTTACCTAAAATAACTGAAAACAGAATCTTAAATAGATATCTCTACTCCCATGTCTATTGTAGCATTATTTACAATAGCCAATAGTCCATAATGGATGAGTGGATATAGAAAATGTGATATGTACATATGCTGGAACACTATGTAGCCTTAAAAAGATTAAAATTCTGTCATATGCTGACATAGATGAAACTTGAGGACCTTACACTAAGTGAAGTAAGTTAGTACAGAAGGACAAATACTGTATTATCCACTTATATGAAGTATCTAAAGTAGTCAAACTTTTAGAAACAAAAAATAGAACAGTGATTGCCAGGGACTAGAGGGAGGGGGAAACGGGGAAGTTACTGTTCAATGGGTATAGAGTTTTAGTCATACAAGATGAAAAAGTTCTAGAGATCTAGAAATCTCTTGTGCAACATTTTGCATGTAGTTAACAATACCATATTGTATACTTAATTTATTAAAAGAGTAGATCTCATGTTATATGATTTTTTTGTATTACAATAAAAATTTTTGAAATAGGAAAAAGGAATTTAAAAAAAAGAATATTAGTAACTTTGAAGGCAGTGATTCTTTGCCTGATAATCACCATGGTCACCCTAGCATTTAAAAACAAAAACAAATAAACAAACAATCTCTCCAGATACCAAAATCATTGGATGCTCAAGTCCTTATGTAAAAGGACATGATACAGTTGGCCAGCCGTACACCATGGACTCAGAACCCTTGGCTATGGAGGATCAACTTTAATGCCTATCATCTCTGACTCATCAGTACTTGCCAGTTGACACTGAACTGAGCCAACTTTGCTCATGACAATCCCTGTGTTTGCCATTTGCATTATACCACACTGACTTGTCCCTGGCTACACCAGCACCACTCTGCTTACTTGTCAATAGACATGTTTTCCACCTGCATGTGTTGGTCACAGGTCACTCTGTCCTTAATTAACTGCAGACTCCCCTTCAAAGTAAGTAGAGCAGAATCATTAACTTAGAGATACTCAGTGAAGATGGATTAATTAGGACTCATTCTCTTTCCTCAGTACATCTTTAACAGCCCATGTTTGTTACTCTTTTAGTCCTGGGGATAGGAATGTGAAAGAGAAAGCCATTAAGTGGTCCAGAAAACTGCTCTGGCCCACCCTGATTTCTCTGTCTAAATTCTTATTGAACTGATTATCCATTCGATTTGGATTAGTGCAGAACTGCTTTCCCATGGTGTCTGTCATTATTCTGTTCCCTGTTAAATTTTCTCATTCTGTTATTTTTGACTTTCTCACACTACTTCCTGCATAAGGCTGTCTCCCATAAGCTTACTGCTTGAGTGATTGCAATTAACTGAACTCACATGGCTGACTTGCAGTTCAATGGGAGGTGGCCTTTTGACAGGGAGAGAACCTTGACCTCAGGATTTCTCAGCTCTACTTGCTAAAGACCTATTCTGAGACCACAGAACATTTTTTCAACTACTTATTTAATTTGTTGAACAGATGATATACTCACAAAGCTCAAAAATCAAAAAGTACAAAACGATGTTTGGCGTAAAATTTCTCTCCTACTCCTGTCTCCCTTCTGCTCTTTGTCTTCCCTGCATCTTCCTTCTAGATGATCCTGGGAGATAGACAGCAACGTCTAAAGCTCCCCAGGTACCTCTAAAATAGAACATTGCTCTGTTTTCAGTCATAAGAGGGGAAGAGCGCCTGGTGTGACTTCAGGGTCTGGTTTCGAGGTGCTGCCTGTTAGGGATTAGAACCATCTTCAGTGCTGATTTCTCAAAAGTCAATTAATCAACCACTGAATCAACCAACCAAATCCTTACTGTGCAATCATGAGGACTAGAACTGTGTTATGGATTAGGAAGACAATCAGAATAAAAGAACTTTTGATGTTATTAATCTTAAAACATATTGTGGAAAATCATCATATCAACATGAAGTTGTCAATAAAAGAGTATTTTCTCTTTTAAGCAAGTGTGAAATTTTCATATCTACATTTACCCCAGCAATGTATTTATTTATTTAGGGTTTGGCAGAACTTCAGATATCATCAAAGCCAATCTACTTATTTAACTAGTGAGAAAACTGAAGATCAGAGAAGCAGCAAGTTTTATAATTAAGAACATGAATTCTGGACCTAGCCTGATTCAGTTTAAATCCTAGCTCTACTGTTTAGCAGTTGTGTGATACTAGATAAACTACTTAACCCTTGTGATTAAATTTTCCTACCTGTAAAATGGGTATAACAAGAATATATCTTTCATAAGATTGTAGAATTATTATATGAGTTAATATATGTAAATGGCTAAGAAGGATGTCTGACAAAGAATAAGCACTAGAAGTACAAGCTATTATCATTAAAGGTTAAGCGACTTGTAGAAGATGAAATAGCTGAATGGCATAGAAATGGTTATAAACTGATAAAATTAGGTACTGAATTATTCATTACAAATCATTAAAGGAAAGCAATTACAAGGCAAAAATCAATATAACGTTCATAATAAGGTAATGGCAAAGTGTACAAGTGGAAAAAAAAGAATCCAAAAAAACTAGAGTGGATGAAGGTGATACTTGCATCAGGTTGAGTTAGCTCATCAACAAGGAAATAGAAAATCAAGGTAGACAAAAGAAGCAGGCTTTCTTAAGGATCACTGAGCCAGAAGACAGGTCTCAGAGACTCAAAGTCTACTCCTGCAAAAAGTCTCCTTTTGTTTTTCTTTTCACATTTTCTAGAAAAAAAGAATAGAACGGAAAGGAAGAATACTCATAGGTAAGACCTAAATATTTGGGTAGGAAAACATTTTAAACACTAACTTACTTTCAATCAGGACTGAATAAATTTCAGTAAATAAATATATTTATTTATTTTATTTTTATTTTGACTGCATTGGGTCTTCATTGCAGCACACAGGATCTTCGTAGCAGCACGTGGGATCTTTCATTGCAGCGCGCGGGCTTCTCTCTAGTTGTGGCCTGTGGGGTTTTTTCCTCTTATCTAGTTGTGGCACGGGCTCCAGAGCACGTGGGCTCTGTAGTTTGTGCCAGGTGGACTCTCTAGTTGAGGCGCGCAAGCTCAGTAGTTGTGGCGCGCGGGCTTAGTTGCCCCGTGGCATGTGGGATCTTAGTTCCCTGGCCAGGGATCAAACCCATGTCCCCTGCATTGTAAGGTGGAATCTTTACCACTGGACCACCAGGGAACTCCCTAGTTTTCCCTTTAAATTATGTCATGAAAGTTTTCTATGAATATCCAAAAAATTACTAAATGTGGTATGTTTCAAATTATTTATACCTTTATTAAAGAGAAAAATGGATAGTAAAGCTCACAAGCACCACTGATCTACAATTTCCAGATTACCTGTATTGAAGTGATTGAACAAATAATAGGAAATGGTATTATACTAAGTGAAATAAGACAGGGAAAGGCAAATACCATGTGAGCTCTCTTATATGTGGAATCTAAAAACAAACAAACTAACTAACTAAAAACAATCCCACAGATACAGAGACCAGATTGGTGGTTGCCAGAGGTGGTGGGAGGGTTTAGGGGGGAGAAATGGGTAAAAAGGGTGAAAAGGTAAAATGAAAAAAGAATAATTAAAAAGAATTTTAAACCCCAAGCAACCAAAACAGATCTCACCAAATCCACTCACAAAAAGTTCTTAATTCTATTTTACATACCCTTCTAACAAGTTTGGTTAGCTGGTTCCCTAACCCATAATAAATTATCAGTGAAAAATATAGGGAGATCCCTAAAAATAAATATTTTTCCTGCAAAAAGTACACAAATATATTCTAGTCTTGAGGATTTCTCACCTTTCGCATAAGGTGAGCCGCCCACAGGATGCAGTTAGCCTGTAGCGTCTTTAAAGACTGGCAGCCAAATCTAATCATGCTGCGATTACAACAGAAAGCAAAGGCATCACCCCTCATCCAAGAGTTAATTTTGAGGAACAAGAAAGAGGGGGAAATGTACCTTGCACACTGTAAGATAATTAACAACCTTTCTAATGCAGTCCTTCAGATATTAAGTCCTCATCTTCACTCTTCTTTCCTAGCAACTCTAATATATACTATGAGAACTAGTTAAAATACTTCTAAAAATTAATAATGGAAATGGTTAAGGGTCTGTCAGTACAGCTCAAGCCTCTACCCAGAATTTAGAAGCCAGTCTTCTAATCAAATTGCAGTCAAATACTTTATTTACAGAGTTAGTGGTTACACATTATAATGAATTAATTTAGTTGAATCTCTGACTTATGATGGGTTACTGAGAATAGTTTGTGAGCAATGGAAGGGGCAAACAATTGTATTTCCAGCACTGAATCACTCAACTTCATTAGACAAAGAAACTATAAAAGTCAATAATCAATGTGCACTCGAACCTGGGCACCACTGAACCTGAAAGGCTTCCAGGGACTCCTTTGGGTTTGTCACTTTAACTATTTGCATATTAAGATCTCTGCAGGCAGGCAAAATGCTTCAAATGATAGGCCAAACAGCACCTTCAGAAGTCATTAAGCCCAGTATTGCCAAATAAATGTTAGTTGTCATACAATTTTGAAAACTAAAGTGATGATTTAAAGTCTATCCCAAACCCATTAGAGAGAGAAGAAAGACTGAGGCATCTAGGTATGGCCCCAGGCCTCCAGTGCAGGCTAGAAGAGCTGAATATTTGAAATAACAGACAGGAATATTTTCCTGGGACCAGGACACTAGAGAGTAACAAAACCTACCATCATACAGCTATAGTAAAAGAAAGGCTTTACTTTACAAGTAAGGTCAAAGAGGGGAGACTCAATAAATGCTAGCTAACCTTTTTCCTATAATTAGTGGCAGAGGCAACATCAAGAGCCACATTCCTGATTAACATAGCACTGCTTTTTCCATGGATTCATTTTGTTTTCTCAAACTAAACGGCGGGACAAATAAAAAGAAGTCTTGTTTTATCAAAGCACACTAAGTATTTTGTCTATATGCTGATTAAGTTTACCAAACAGTTTTCCATGCTTCTAGAAGACAAATAATGAATGTTAATCCTAGAAAGCACCCAGAATAGTCCTGGATCCAAAGCAGTAAATGTTCAGTAATTGGTTATTTATTGCTTGACTCTTGAGTAAGCCCTCATAATGAAGGACTCAATGTTAAAGAATCAAACAGGAATATAAATTGGTGCAGCCACTATGGAGAACAGTATGGAAGTTCCTTAAAGAACTAAAAATAGAGTTACCATATGGTCCAGCAATACCACTCTTGGACATATATCCAGAAAAGATGAAAACTCTAATTCAAAAAGATACATGCACCCCAATGTTCATAGCATCACTATTCACAACAACAAAGACATGGAAGCAACCTAAGTGTCTATTGGCAGATGAATAGATAAAGAAGATGTGGTTCATATAAACAGTGGAATGTTACTCAGCCATAAAAAAAGAATGAAATAATGCCATTTGTAGCAACATGGATGGACCTAGAGTTTACCATACTGAGTGAAGTCAGACAGAGAAAGACAAATATCATATGATATCACTTATACATGGAAACTTAAAAAATGATACACAGGGCTTCCCTGGTGGCACAGTGCTTCAGAGTCCGCCTGCCGATGCAGGGGACACAGGTTCGTGCCCCGGTTCGGGAAGATCCCACATGCCGCGGAGCGGCTGGGCCCGTGAGCCATGGCCGCTGAGCCTGCGCGTCCGGAGCCTGTGCTCCACAACGGGAGAGCCCACAACAGTGAGAGGCCCGTGTACAGCAAAAAAAAGATATACAGACAGAAATAGACTCACAGACATAGAAAACAAACTATGGTTACCAAAGGGGAGAGGGTAGGGGGAGGGATAAATTAGGAGTTTGGTATGAAAATATACACACTACTATATATGGAGAAGATAACCAACAAGGACCTACTGTATAGGACAGGAAACTATATTCAGTATCTTGTATTAATAATCTATAATGGAAGAGAATCTAAAAAAGAATATATATATATAAAAGAATCTAAAAAAGATATATATATATATATATATATGTATGTATCTGAATCACTTTGCTGTATACCTGAAACTAACACATTATAAATCAACTATATTTCAATAACAATTTTAAAAAAAGAAATCAAACGGAGTGATGAGTAGGCTTAATCAGGGATGGTTACCAACATGGAGGTGAATTTAAATTCTTGTGTCCTTCAAATCTACAACGAATGTTTCTGCAACATGATACACTGACTCTCCTCTCTGTGAATGGCAACACCATGGGACACTTGTGGTGAGCTGCATCCCCTCCTACCCTCACACTGCCTCACACACCCTGTGAATAAGGGATGAGAAAATGTGTGGTCAGACTGTCTGTCACAGAAACAATCTCTTGCTTATAGAGCAGGGTTTGATGTAGGGGATAATGGGGAAGAAGATGGAGCCTGAGCTATTCTTACGGAATCACCTAACTATGTCTTTTATGCAAAAAAAAGGAGAGAGGAGTGAAATTATGAAATTAGAGGATGAATTGGGAGGAGAAACAATCTTACTGAACATTTGTTTACATCCAATATATGAAAAAGTTATTTGAATAAACAGGGTGTGACATATTATATTATTACTGCCATAATTCAAGCCCTTTTTGTGTGGGTCTGTGTATGTGAAAACCAGTTGGATGTACAAAAATATCAAGTGTAGCATTTTATAATCTTGAAATCTATTAAATATTTTAAGGGTATGACTATTACACTCTGGCTCATTCTCATTCACATTTCAAATATAGAGATGTAGGGGCAGGCAATACCCCAAAAACTTACCATTCTTAAAATTCTATGATTTCACAATTCTTGAGCATAAAAGCAGCTGCTTTTAAAACACTATCATATGTTTGAGCTGATGACTTTCTGAACACAGAATATGCCAGGGACCAGCAAAGGGAAAACAGAGGCTTGGCCTAAGGGCTAAACAAGTATGTTGAGACCACAGGCATAGTCAAAGGGTTAGGCTCCTAGGGAAGACAATAATCTACATCTGAAGCCTCTAGGTAAACCTGAGGCCCAGACAGTAAAATACCCACTTCTCCAGGGGACTGCCAAACTAAAAAAGACTGGGCAGTCTCAAAGTTGGATAAAAAGTAAGTAGACCAGCAGGAACCAGAACCCCAGAAGTCAGTTCACATTTGGTGAGGGACCTTGTGATTGGTGAGATGAATAACAGTAGGGAATATTTGTTTTAAAATTGCATGAACCTAACTGAAAAATAAAGATTAGGTGCAGGCATCCACAATTTATTATGAGTTTTTAAAACTTGGATATTAGGATTCTCTTGTGCGCTTGCACTGACTGCATGCAAGTGACAGATTACAGGAAGGCATGAAGAAAAGCAATCAATAAATAAATCAATAGGGCTGCTCGTAGATAATTTGCCAACAGCATTTTGTCCTAGATGCTTCCAATGTATCCACAGTTTATTCATTCAGTTAGCAACAAACCCTTAGGTAGGAACAAGCCTAGAGTATATAAGAAATGTAAAGATCAGTGAGTGAAGCAAAGTGACTGAAGGACAGTGAGGTATGAGGTAGTCTGAGGTCACAGATAGAGGAAGGTGTCAAGTCATGTAGATCTAGAATAGGAGTTTGATTTCAGAGAAGCTTAGGTCACAGGCTATTCCAGTCATCTTGCTATCGGATGATGGTGGCTTGATTAGGGTGTTAGCTGCGGAAATGGAAAGGTACATATAAATTGGAAGTGGACGAAAATAAACTTTTAGTTGTTGGAGTATATGTGCACATGCATGTGTGTGTGTGTAAGTGTGTTTTATGGTGAGAGTGAGGAATCAGTGAGGAATCAAGGATGACTTCTAGGTATTTGGCTTGAACAACTAGGTATATGGTAATGATATTTATAAACTTGAGTAAAGGGAAAATGTACAGCTCTGTTTCAGTCTTGAGAAGTTTGAGAAACTTCTTAGACATCCTGGGGGAAATGTCAAGTAAGTGATCACTTGCATAAATCTAGAGCTCACTGTAGAGATCAGTATTAGAAACATACATTTGGGATTCATCAGTATATGATGGTATTGAAAACCACAGTATGGAAGCATCTGGGGAAAGATTATAGATAGTCTTTGAGACCAGCATTTAGAGGTCAACAGAGCAGGAAAATCAGCAAGAAAGGCCAAAAAACAGTGGTCAGTAAGAAGCAGAGTATAGCATCATGGATGTGAAAGCACAGTGTGTTTGAAGAAGGGAGGAATGGTCACCTATGTGACTTGCTCCTGCTGACCCAAACAACATGAGGACAGAAACATGATCATTGGGTTTGGCAACCTGGTGACCTTGGCAAGAGTTTATTCAGTTATGGAGGGCAAGTAGCCTGGAAGAAGCTGTTGAGGTGGGTGCTTCTGATGGGCTGAATAAGCCTTATTGAAATGCAACAGTATTCTTAGCACAGAAATGTTATCAGGTTTACCCCTACTGAAATTTATGCCTGATTTCATGACTATCACAATATAGGATTTGTTTATAATTAAATGTTTCATAGCAGTTAAATTAAAAAAAAAGTGGTGGGAACCCACAATAATTAGCAACAAATAATTTGTATGTTTACAAAATGCTTTGGGGATATATGACTTAATAGTTAGTGTTCCAAATGACACTACTCTTTTTTTTTTGTTTTGCGGTACGCGGGCCTCTCACTGCTGTGGGCTCTCCCGTTGCGGAGCACAGGCTCCGGACGCACAGGCTCAGCGGCCATGGCTCACAGGCCTAGCTGCACCGTGGCATGTGGGATCTTCCCGGACCGGAGCACGAGCCCGTGTCCCCTGCATCGGCAGGCGGACTCTCAACCACTGCACCACCAGGGAAGCCCGACACTACTCTTATAAGCAATAAATGTGACACTCTGGCTATGATATTGAAATTTTTTTTAAAAATTAGGAAGAACAAAGTAAACTATTTTAAAGACTTATTTTCAAATGTCACCATAGCGATAAATTATTGATTTTCACATCTAAAATTAATGTTTTTATTTATAAAGTATTTTTAATTCTGGGTAACATAATATATAACTTTGCTTTAAGACACCATTTTATTTTAAAGACTTATAGAGTTTGAATGAACCCAATTAAGTGTGCTCTGTGTGTCTTCTCAGTCTGCCCTTAGCAAGACTTACAATGTGAGTTCTGTTCTATTTGCTATCAGGGGAAATCACACAGGAACCCAGAGAATACTGCCTGCTGGAAAAAAAAAAAAAATGAGCTCATTTTTTCATAAAGTCTCTGGCTGTGGCCACAGAGAACACAGCATCCGTTTATAGATTCTCCTAATTGGCACTAGGCCATTCTCTAGGCTTCTACTTCTTTACTGGCAAATGCAGCTCATTTTTATTTGTGCTCTCCAATAGATTCAGCTACCAATACCTGCAGATTTGGATTATGAAAAATTATCTAGGCAGGTAAAAAGAACTGAAATATGAGACAGTTCAGTAGCTTGGCAGGAAGAGGGAGAGAGGCCCAAACTACCTTGAAGAAGGATTATTTTGTGAAAATGAACAAAGCTACATGTTCTCTCTTGAATAATAAAAACACTCATCCACATACTGACATGACACAGGGATTTTATTATCAGTTATCACACACAGTAGTTTTATTAGCACCTATTCAAGACTAAGCTAATTTAAAAGCACTTGAAACCTTAGGCAGATGATTTAAATGAAAAAAAGAGTTCAAAAAGCTCTGCATCATATAGCAGCTACTATACATAAAATAAGGCTCAGCTCTTCCTTAGTCTTGACACACATCCATTTACATATGAGCTGCTCATACCAGGATCTTGGTCATCATTCTCTAGGGCAACAATGTTCCCTGCTCTGTCAGAACTTTATGACATGCATTTTCTCTTTTGACTACGTTTCAATCCCTAATCCATTTCATGCTGTAATACATCTCCTGCTACACTAGATTCCTATCAGATGTCTCATTTAGTTCCTCTTAAAATTAAAGGAAATATCACTTTGAAAAACTGGAGTTCTTTACTAAAGCTCAACATAAGCATACTCTAGGACCTCAACTTTTCACTTCTAAGTACAGAATGCATAGAAAAGACTGTGCAGTTCACCAAATGACATGCACTAAAATAAATGTTATGAATAGCAACACTATTCATAAAAGCACAAAACTAGAAACTACCTAAATGTGCCCAAATCAAGAATGGAATTCATAAAATTATCACAGTGGAAACTACTACAATGGAAATGAACAATCTACAACTTTATGCAACAACATGGAGAAGTCTCATGAACAGACTGTTGAGCAAAAGATGTAAGGTAACAGAGATTGTAGTGAACACTTTCATCATATAAACTACTAATACCTTATACTGACTAGAAAGCAGAAGAGTAGTTACCTCTAATGCAGTCTAGTGAGTAGAAAGGGGCATAAAGGACTTCTGAAGCTCTGCTATTGTTCTTGGGTTCACCGGAGTGCTGGTTACACAAATGCATTCAGTTTTTCAAAGTTCATCACAATGTATAGTTAAGATATGTTCACATTTTTGTATTGACTGCATAGTTCAATAATTTAAAAAACCTCAAGTTTACATGGATATTGGCTGAGTTGGAATAGAGATAGCTCAATACCAAGTGTAGTAGACTGAGTTCTTGTTCACATGTATTATCTACCTCTTACCCTCAACGAGCAGGCTTGGCTATGTGACTTGCTCTCATCAAAGAAATATGAGTAGAGATGAACACTGCTTCCAACCCAAGTTTTAAGAGCTAGTGTGGGGTTCACCATCACCTCTTTTCCCTCTGCCTCAAGACTGTATCCCAGAATGAAGACAACACAGAAAGGAACCACAACCAACTAGTGTCGGACATGCAACAGGAGCAGAAAAGTGTCCTTCTTGTGGAAAGTCATTGAGAATTATCCTGAACTACCAGATTTGAGTAGAACACTTGGGTATTTTGGACTGTTGTGAACACAAAGAACAAAATTATTTCTATCATGTCCTGCATACTCTACAGAGCTTACCTAATTTAATGTTTCATAGAATCTTCTAGACATGACCTAGTACTCTTGTCTCATGGACTGTCTTAGGCATTGTCAAAGCTCTGTAGGTCTCCAGATATCATCTATCCACACAGAGACGCTAAGACCCCCATGTTCCATTCAGCTAAATAAATTATTTACAGCAAATACTGAACTCCACTGGGAAGAGAGGAACTTGATCAGCTCATAATGATCTTTTCTTGAAAAGATTTTCAAGAAATCTTGAATTTCAAGTTGTTTCAATTTTCAATTTCAATTTTCAAGTTGTTTTCTTGAAAACAACTTTTGATCCAGCAAGATTTGACTCCCAGTAGTTGTTTCTGTGCTAGGTAGTCTTCCTGGCCATAGCAATTTATACAAGGGAGATACCTGCAGCAGGCTAATCAGATTTTCTCTTCCAAAAACTGGAAATCTGAATGAAAGAAATTGGGAGCCCTGGAAAATGAATCATAAAAATAAAAATAGTCTAAAAATTACATAATTTGCTCAAGCAAATTAAGGTATCCTCTTAATAAACTCACCTATTTTTCTTGGTAGCCAGAGTGAGTTTGATAGCCTGAAACCATGACAACTTAACTATCAGAAATATTCATGTCTCTGGATGTATGACACAATAGATCACTAAGCAGAGGCCTTGTGTTTCTAAGGTGAACATAATAATAATGCTTTGCTTCTCTAAGTTTCTTGTGGGCATTTTAGTTCCTGGAAAATTTGTTCCAGAGAGGTAATCTTTATTGGAAACAGGTGCATAAAGTGGCTTCTCCCAAAAATCTCCTAAATTTTTAAGGTTAATTCTAAATTGCATTCCTTCTAAGCAGATTTTTTAAATGACTTAAAAAAAAAAAAAACACCCTTATGTTTGGGTCATATTTTCAGTCTCATAATATGACAAGAGAATTCTCCAGAATATGTATGGAACTGGTGGTTGACTTTCAGTGTCATACAAACACCAGTTTGCTTTGTAAACTATAAACTATATTTCCTAAGATCAGGAAAGTAGGAGCTATTTCTTATGTATTATTAACAGCACTGGTGCAAGAGAAATGGCCTTTTTAGTAGAGCTGATTTTTCACATTTGAGTGATAATGGTAGGCAAGCAAGGAAAAATGGGGCTACAGTATGGAAGACCTTAAATTATAATAGGTTTCCAAGTTTGGATCACGTCCTCTAGGCAATGGTAAACTGGAGAAAGTTTTTGAGCAGGGGATAATATAATAAAAATATTATTTTGGTCATGCATAATATACTAAAACCTGGAAAATCAGTGTTAGCAGACCAGTTAGCAGGGTTGCATAAGAAGACAAAGACCTGAACTATGATGATGATGACACCAACGGAAAACAGAGATGGGTATATATGAAGAAAGGTTGGACAAAAATAATCTACACAACTTGGAAACTAATGGGTGTAAAGGGAGTTGGAAAGGCCTAACGTGACAGTTTTGGAAATGAAATGAGATCTTGACAGAGAGAAAAAAATCCTATGGGTCATTTGGTTTGGGAAGATAATGAAAAATGACAGAATGAATAGCCAAGGGTGAAGGTCAACACAAGATCCATATAATACAGGGCTCAAATATCATATATTCGATGTTTCTGTTTTCCCCAATGTATTAAAATATTAAGGGAGTGTACAGATATAGTGAGAAAGCATGAGAAGATTTAGAAATGCTACACATCATCAAAATTAAAACTTTTTTCTGTGGAAATCATGGCTCAGAGAATTATAAGACAAGCTACAGGCTTGGAGAACATGCAAATCTTATATTTGATAAAGGACTTGTATCCAGATTACATAACTCTCAAATCTCACAAAATAGTTAATGCAAAATTAGTTATCAAAACTAATTAGCGGTGGGTGGTGGTGGTGGAATGAACTGGGAGATTGGGATTGACATATATACACTAATATGTATAAAATGGATAACTAATAAGAACCTGCTATATAAAAAAGTTAAAAAATTAACTAACTAGCAAGTGTACATGGGCACTAACTAAGATGGCTGAAATACATAACTGGGCTTGTCAAAAAATTAAGAACAGCCAGGAGAGTACACAAAAGGTATCCAAATAACTGAACATGGGATGGGTTTTGCTCCTACATTTATGATTATTTGTGATCAGTTTTAATTATCTGAATGGATGTGTCTTCTAGATGAACAAGAGACAATAATAAATCATAAGTGAATAACCTTTTGTCAATTTTGTTCAAAATGGGGCTCATGAGTACATCTTGGACTTCTCAGACAATTAAGTGGTTTTGCAATTTTAAAGGATTTGGTTCTCAGTTTCTCTCTGGGTTTAAAAACAACTCAACTGCCTGAATTTCATGAGAAAAAGAACAACCACAACAAAATCCATAGTGACTAGTTTCATGTGTCATAAGGGTGCTAAATTGAAATGGGAATCATTGATAGGGAAAGTCAGAAAATCTGTATTTGAAGGATGCCCGTAACAAACTAGATAATCTCAGGTAAATTTGAATCTCTTTGGGTCCCAGTTTACTCATTTGTAAAATGAAGTGTCTGGATTAGATAAGCAATTCTAATCTTTACTGTATCCCTTGTGGGGGGTATGTGTGTGTGTGTACCTTAGATTCCTAGGTAGGACCCAACACCAGGTCTGAGTTAGGGCTCTGGGATCTACCTTTGTAATAAGGAGCCCTAATGATGCCGAGGCAGATGGTCCTTAGATCAACACTGGACTGGATAGAGGGTCCCTACCACTTGCAGCTCTAATACTCTATGATTTAGTCAGTGTCTTTTATTTTGTTCTTCCCTGCTCTTTAGTAGTGCAGACCAGGCTATTAGATTTGTCCTTTTTCATATCAGAAAGGCAACAAAATTACTAGGGTTTCCCTTAGATTCTGTATTTTTTGTGAATAACAAAGATAACCACAGACAGCCCAGGAAGAGCTTACTTTTCAAAACTGCTTTCACATGGGGTATCTTCTACCATGTAAGCTCACCTTCCCTATAATTTTTGTAATTTAAACAGGCCTCATAAACCACAACTGATCTTTAGGAAGTCACCTTTTAGATCATCTCCTCAAATAGATTTAAACTCCTAAGTGTAAGATGGAATAATATGATATAAATGAAAACTAATGATACCCTTAAAATAAAACTGTATTTAGGCATATCAAAAGGCCTACCAAAGAAAATTATGTTTGACCTTTAGTTTCAATTTCTTACTTAATTTCATCCTGTTGTTTTTTCAACAATAAAGAGAAAAATTACATTTAAAAATAATATTTTGATATTTAGTTAAGGGAATTCAACTACTGATTCTAAAAGAAGGCTTTAATTTTATTTGTAAATTCTAGTCAATTAATCTACCCTGTGACTTAAAAAATGCAAATGTTTCCAATAATGATGATAATTGACATGCCAGTAGATGATATTTACTTTGAGAATATTAAAGTTTTGTGTGGAAATATGGGTACAAATATTCAAAATTAAACTTTGAGATAATTAATTGTATTAATCCTAAATGAATAATAATAATATTTTTCCAGACATAATCACATTCATTTATGCCGCTGAAGTATACACACTGTGTGGAAAAACTCTGAAGTTGAGGGCTGATATCAGACATTCCAGCCAAAATCAGATGAGGCTAATAAGTTAGAATTCAGGCTCTTTTCCTTACAAAATAGGTTGTTTGGGGCCAGAAGCCTTCATGTACTGAGTCCCATTTTCTTTATCTATAAAATAGAGACAACTTTGGACATACCACCAAATCTCTCCATGTTAATTCTTCAAATTAAAAGAGGGTAGTATAACTACAGACATCTTTTCATTCCAATTTAATTCTAATTCTTGAAAACTTTAATATTCTCTTTACATTTGCTAAATGTGAAAACATGCTCTCAGTCACTATAAACCCTAAAATGTTCTAGTTTTGGAAACAAATGAGAAAAAGAGACATTTCTGATTTTAATTAGTCACAGTAATAGAGCAGGTTTTGTTTTTTATTTTTAAAATGTTTTGTTCTGCTTATCGTCTGTGATCTTCTGTAATCTTGCTCTAAGTCACAAATTTGAGGATCCTTTAGATTTCTATATACTTGGTGAGAAAGTATACTTGGAGAGAAACAGTTAAGTCACTAAGGGATCATGATTGTAACAGAATTTTTTGGAACAGATATTGATCCTGACAATATCTATAGACATCAATTGTTTTATGGAAATTAAAAAATAGATATAACTGTAATAAATCACCTAGAACAATATTCAAAAATCAAGATCCCAAGCACATGGACATGTTTGGGTTTTCAACAGTAAAAAAGTACAAACCCTGAAGATACCTTCTGTAACATCATACCCTTAACTAGACTTTGTTTTGTGAAAAGAAATCCACTCTGGTTATCACTGTATTCCCAGGGAAAAACACATCGCCTGCTAATTAAGAGGTATTAATTTTCTATAATTGATAATAAATCAACCAATGAACAATGTTCTTATGAAACAACAGAACTCTATAACCTTGCTGTTATCTACTCATAGCCATGTAAGAATGCCACTAAATATTTTGGAGAATAGCATAAAGAGGATCACATTACCCTTTAAAATATGACTGAGATCAATCTTTTTTTTTTTTTCTTTTTTAAGTGGAAACTGAGCATCTTCTTTGCACTTGGTTGAGGCAGTATAACACACTGGTTTAGGGCAGGAATAATTGTGAATCAGGTAGGTAAGAATCCAGGTTGTCCTCCATGCAAACATTATTAACTTAGGTAAGTAATTTCATCATGTTGAGGTTCATTTTCTTTACAGTACTTACAAAACTGGGAAACATAATTTTAATTTATGGTGCTATTGAAAGATTTCATCGTCAACATTTTTATAAATCATTTAGTATAGTGGCCAGCACAAAGTAATTGTTCAATTAATAACTGCTGCTATAGCTACTAAATATATTAAAAATCAACGCTTACATAAGTCATAGCTTTCCTCAACTGGCTGGTGTCAATTTGATAGACAAGAAACAAGATAATTATTCTTCTTTCTCTTGTAGATATTTTTCAAGACATAAAGAGATCAGTCTGCTTTGTAATTCCTTCTTATCTTATTTTTTCATTGCTAGAACCAAGATTAATAATACCTTCCTTTCCTTAGAGCATGCAAATATCAATCCTCTTTAATTCAAATTCAAGCCCCTCCTCCTCTATGACACCTGAAGAATTTCAGCCCATATAATCTCTCCCTCCTTTGACCTCCCACCACTATCATACTACCTTTTAGCAGCTTACGTTTATGCTGATTTTACCTCTGCAACTATACAAGGAGCTCCTTAAGGGTAAAGGGCATGCTTAACAATTAAACTGTTTTGTCTTTTCTGTACTCCTAGTGCTTGCACTAACAGAAGTTAACAGGAGGCTGGCATAAGTATGTGCTTCACTTATTTGAGAGATAATTGTGGTTGAACATTCAAGTGATAACTCCCTCCCTACTAAGAAACATGCACCTTGTTTCCTCCTCTGGCACATGTGGGTCTATAGGAAAACTTATGGCTATGATGTGCATCTGGGATCCCCTCTCCAATATGCCCAAAATCAAGGGTTCAGAGTCAAGTAGGGAGGGGTAGGGCCTATGGAAAGTGGAGAGTGCATGCTCTGCCCAAAGATATTCAAATAAAAAAGAAAAGGTGGGAAAAAAGGAGGAGAAAATTACAACACCAGCCAAACTAAATATTTTTGTGCACCGTATTTGCCTGAAGGCTGACAGTTTCCTTGAAACAGCCTGAAGGCTGTCCATAGATTCATACTCATTGAACTTCTGACAGCAAAAGTCTCAATCTAGAAAAATTACTTTCCAGCGTCAGTCTTTATTTCAAATAGCTTGTCATTGTGTCTTTATAACTATATTTACATTTGCCATATAATGTCTTAAATCGCGGCTTGAAGATATCATTCCTGAAATGATAGTAAATCATACTTTTTCTTTTAGGATAGGATCAGTAATTTTCATGATCTCTTACATCTGTGTGACTTCAGATATAAATATATGCATAAAATTTACCTATATGTAATCAAATTTGTGTGACTCTAGACATATGTAATTTATGTATTTATTATAAATTAATATTCCCATATAATATATTAATATTTAAATAGTATAATAAACTAATATAATAAAGTAAAAATCTTACTTAAAAATAAATTTGTATTATAAATTAAATTGTAATATATAAATTGTATAATTTATACATTTACAATTTCAGTCTCTGTATCTTTAAATTGGAGAAATGTTTTAAGCCAACAGATAAGTATAAATACCCACAATATGCAAGGTATTTTGCTAGAGACTGAAATATTCATGATAGGTTAGAAGTAGCACTTGAGAGATTTTTATTAGGCAATAATTGATGTTAGATTGTTTTATTCAACTCAGATTTTGACAATTGTATTTAAATCAGCATATGAAAGTACGTAGCTTGATGTCAACTTTACTATTAAAGAGTTTCCTCCACAGTAGTTTCACAAAACATTAAAGGGAATTTAAAAAATGGATTGGTGGGCTTCCCTGGTGGCGCAGTGGTTGAGAGTCCGCCTGCCGATGCAGGGGACACGGGTTCGTGCCCCGGCCGGGGGAGATCCCACGTGCCGCGGAGCGGCTGGGCCCGTGAGCCATGGCCGCTGAGTCTGCGCATCCGGAGCCTGTGCTTCACGACGGCAGAGGCCACAGCGGTGAGAGGCCCGCGTACCGCAAAAAAAATAAATAAATAAAAATGGATTGGCATTCTGAATATTTATAACTAATTTTGTTCAATTAGCTAGCTGCTTTAAAAGTTCAACAAGGGTTTCCCTGGTGGCGCGGTGGTTGAGAGTCCGCCTGCTGATGCAGAGGACATGGGTTTGTGCCCCAGTCCGGGACAGGCCTGTGAGCCAGGGCCGCTGAGCGTCCGGAGCCTGTGCTCTGCAACGGGAGAGGTCACAACAGTGAGAGGACCGCGTACCGCAAAAAAAAAAAAAAAAAAAGTTAAACAAGACAAAATAATCATCAAAACACCTTCTTCCTGAGGCGACCCAGCACTGGAGGCTACAGGTGTTTGGTGACTCTGGGAGGCCTCATGCCAAGGAGTATTTCCCAGAACTTCTGCTGTGAGTGTCCTTGTCCCCTCAGTGTGCCACAGCCACTCACCACCTCTGCAGGAGACCCTCTAAACACTAGCAGTAATCTCAAAGAAAGAAAACGACTTGCGTAGCCAAAAGTTTTACAAATCAATATTGCCGAGCAGGCTCTAGTGTCGAGAAAAAGCAAGGCAACAGATTCTCCTTTAGAGCCTCTGGAAAGGAATACAAACCTGCCTACAGAACTGTAAGGTAGGTGACCCAGTTCTGGTCAATGACATATGAGGCCAAGTCTGCAGGGCACTTCTAAGAGAAAGTTTTCCTCCTTGTCACCTGTCTTGGGACTACGAGGGATGGAGCCAACCCACTGAGGCTGTGGAATGGAAAGATGAAGGACTCTAGGTCTTTAATGATCTCGTTGATCTGTTAAATCAATGGACCTTGCATCAGACCTACCTCTGAAGTTTTTGTTATGCGATATTGTTACCAAAAGAAGCTCAAAAGCCATTGAAGAGGCAAGAGCCGTGTGGCTGACAGCGTCTTGGTGCTCCGGCTGGGTGTCAGGCCTGAGCCTCTGATACAGGAGAGCCAAGTTCAGGACACTGGACAACCAGAGACCTCCTGGCCCCACGTAATATCAGTTGGCGAGAGCTCTCCCAGAGGTCTCCATCTCAACACTAAGACCCAGCTCCACTCAAGGACCAGCAAGCTCCAGTGCTAGACACCTCATGCCAAACAACTAGCAAGACAGGAACACAACCTCACCCATTAGCAAAGAGGTTGCCGAAAACCATAATAACTTCACAGACACTCCAAAACACACCACCGGGCGTGGCCCTGCCCAGCAGAAAGACAAGATCCAGCCTCATCCACCAGAACACAGGCACCAGTCTCCTCCACCAGGAAGCCTATACAACCCACTGAACCAACCTTACCTACTGGGGGCAGACACCAAAAACAATGGGAACGAAGAACCTGCAGCCTGCAAAAAGGAGACCCCAAACACAGTAAGTTAAGAAAAATGAGAAGACAAAGAAATACACAGCAGATGAAGGAGCAAAGTAAAAACCCACCAGACCAAACAAATGAAGAGGAAATAGGCAGTCTAGCTGAAAAAGAATTCAGAGTAATGATAGCAAAGATGATCCAATATCTTGGAAATAGAAAGGAGAAAATACGAGAAATGTTTAACAAGGACCTAGAAGAACTAAAGAGCAAACAAACAATGATGAACAACACAATAAATGAAATTTAAAATTCTCTAGAAGGAATCAATAGCAGAATAACTGAGGCAGAAGAATGGATAAGTGACCTGGAAAATAAAATAGTGGAAATAACTACTGCAGAGCAGAATATAGAAAAAAGAATGAAAAGAATTGAGGACAGTCTAAGAGACCTCTGTGACAACATTAAACACACCAACATTCAAATAATAGGGGTCCCAGAAGAAGAAGAGAAAAAGAAAGGGTCTGAGAAAATATCTGAAGAGATTATAGTTTAAAACTTTCCTAACAAGGGAAAGGAAGTAGTCAATCAAGTCCAGAAAGCACAGAGAGTCCCATACAGATAAATCCAAGGAGAAACACACCAAGACACACATTAATCAAACTATCAAAAATTAAATACAAAGAAAAAATATTAAAAGCAGCAAAGGAAAAGCAACATATAACATACAAGGGAATCCCCATAAGGTTAACGGCTGATCTTTCAGCAGAAACTCTGCAAGCCAGAAGGTCGTATTCTTAGGGCAGGACATTATTTAAAGTGATGAAAGGGAAAAACCTACAACCAAGATTACTCTAGCGAACACGAATCTCATTCAGATTCGACAGAGAAATTAAAAGCTTTAGAGACAAGCAAAAGTTAATAGAACTCAGCACCACTATATCAGCTTTATAACAAATGCTAAAGGAACTTCTCTAGGCAAGAAACACAAGATAAGGAAAAGGCCTACAAAAACAAACCCAAAACAATTAAGAAAATGGTAATAGGAACATACATATCGATAACTACCTTAAATGTAAATGGATTAAATGCTCCCACCAAAAAACAGAGACTGGATGAATGGATACAATAACAAGACCCATATATATGCTGTCTACAAGAGACCCACTTCAGACCTAGGGACACATACAGACTGAAAGTGAGGGGATGGAAAAAGATATTCCATGCAAATGGAAATCAAAAGAAAGCTGGAGTAGCAATTCTTTTATCAGACAAAATAGACTTTAAAATAAAGGCTATTACAAGAGACAAAGAAGGATGCTACATAATGATAAAGGGATCAATCCAAGAAGAAGATATATAACAATTGTAAATATTTATGCACCCAACATAGGAGCACCTCAATACATAAGGCAAATGCTAACAGCCATAAAAGGGGAAATCGACAGTAACACAATCATAGTAGGGGACTTTAACACCCCACTTTCACTAATGGACAGATCATCCAAAATGAAAATAAATAAGGAAACACAAGCTTTAAATGACACATTAAACAAGATGGACTTAACTGATATTTATTGGACATTCCATCTCAAAACAACAGAATGGGCATTCCATCCAAACAACAACATTTTCTTCTCAACTGTTCATGGAACATTCTCCAGGATAGATCATATCTTGGGTCACAAATCAAGTCTTGATAAATTTAAGAAAATTGAAATCGTATCAAGTATCTTCTAACCAAGATGAAAAGACAACCCTCAGAATGGGGGAAACTATTTGCAAATGAAGCAACTGACAAAGGATTAATCTCCAGAGTATACAAGCAGCTCATGCAGCTCAATATCAAAAAAACAAACAACCCAATCCAAAAATGGGCAGAAAACCTAAATAGACATTTCTCCAAAGAAGATATACAGATTGCCAACAAACACATGAAAGGATGCCCAACATCACTAATCATTAGAGAAATGCAAATCAAAACTACAATGAGGTATCACATCACACTGGTCAGAATGGCCATCATGAAAAAATCTACAAACAATAAATGCTGGAGAGGGTGTGGAGAAAAGAGAATCCTCTAGCACTGTTGGTGGGAATGTAAATTGATACAGCCACTATGGAGAACACTATGGAGGTTCCTTCAAAAACTAAAAATAGAACTACCATACGACCCAGAAATCCCACTACTGGGCATGTACCCTGAGAAAACCATAATTCAAAAAGCGACATGTACCACAATGCTCATTGCAGCACTATTTACAATAGCCAGGACATGGAAGCAAACTAAGTGTCCATCGACAGATGAATGGATAAAGAAGATGTGGCACATATATACAATGGGGTATTACTCAGCCATAAAAATAAACAAAATTGAGTTATTTTTAGTGAGGTAGATGGACCTAGAGTCTGTCATACAGAGTGAAGTAAGTCAGAAATAGAAAAGCAAATACCGAATGCTAACACATATATATGGAATCTAAAAAAAAAAAAAAGGTTCTGAAGAACCTAGGACAGGACAGAAATAAAGACGCAGATGTAGAGAATGGACTCAAGGACATGGGGAGGGGGAAGGGTAAGCTGGGACGAAGTGAGAGAGTGGCATGGACATATATACACTACCAAATGTAAAATAGATAGCTACTGGGAAGCAGCAGCATAGCACATGGAGATCAGCTCTGTGCTTTGTGACCACCTAGAGAGATGGGATAGGGAGGGTGGGGATATGGGGACACAAGACGGAGGGGATATAGGTATATATGTATACGCAGAGCTGGTTCACTTTGTTATACAGCAGAAACTAACACAACATTGTAAAGCAATTATACTCCAATAAAGATGTTTAAAAAACAAACAAACAAACAAAAAACACCTTCCTCCTATTATTGAAGTATGATTGTTAACTTCACTTTTGGTGAAGACTCCAAAAGTACTTTTTCCTTGTGTGAAAAAATTATTTTTTCATAAAAGCATGAAATCAAGCATTCATATTCTACTTCCAAATACTCATCAAAAATAACCCTACTTCATATCTCTAATAGGGTTTTGCTTATTATATATGGATAATGTTTTTTATACAATATGCTATTCTACAAAGCTGAAACTGGGTCAAGTTTTTACTTTTCCAAATACCTTTCTGTTTATTTACACTGTCATTTCTAAGGTATGTTCTAAGGTATGTTAAAGATTTTTTTAAGCCTCAAACTTTGGAAAATGATATATAATTGTTTACAAATAATAGCAAATATACTTCGAACAAATATGTTATTGAAAATGTATTTCTTCCAAGTTTCACAAACCATTATCAGGTAGGTCCGTTCTTAGGAATCACTTTTACAAATCAAGAATTCAGGCTACAAAGTTAAGTAATCTAATGTTGAAACTACAACACTTCTACTCCAATGTTTTACTTTTCTACTTATTTTCAATGATGGCTTTGTCGTTGAAATGAAAGTTATATTGCTATAAAGATGGCCTCACTCTAAGAATTCCTATGCATTTTGTAATTTAAATAATGTTGAGCTGTTACCTTAAACCAAAACTTTCTTTCCTGATTAAGCAATACAGAGGTAAAGTACAGAATTGAGTAAAAAATTACCTCTTCCATAAACAAGATTAAAGAAAAATGAAGTAAACTAGATGACAAGTACCAAATTACAGCACTATTTCTATATTTATGTAAATTTATCATAATGCCTGTTCATGTGTTAAGCACATGTGTTAGGCATGTGGTAGGATGTTCTATAAGTATGTTGAATGATCTATTGATCAATCAGAGATGTATTTCAGCAGTGTGGAGAAAGAACACAGTATGTTGATGAAATTCTCATATGTCTTAAAAAAATTTGTTGGATTATACATTTTATAGACTATGAGTGTGTAACTGATTCATAGTGATGGGCTGGGTGAGAAAGAGGATTGTCAGAAAGACCTTTGTCCCATGGCTCACATGATTTTCAACTGGACATTCCTTCCCCTTCCTTTCTCTTTGCCATCCCTCCTACTGCAAAGACCTAAAGATTGTAGGGAATCAGAAAGTTTCTTAACATGGACACAATACATTGAACCCACTGAAACAAACAGCTGCTTCTCAGGTATGGCACTCTTTGATGTGGCAAATTAGAACAATGACAATGGTAAAACAAAAATAAACATGCACTTTAAAAAAACTATTTAAGAAGAAAAGATAAGGGCATGATCTTTGATTAAGATACACATTGTCAAAATATAGCCCTTTCTCCTGAATTTTATTACCAATGAAAGGGAAAGAGAAGTGAATTAAGTCAGCAATGTGTTCGAATCCCTGGTCACAAGATTCCAGGAGCACTGGTCTATTAAGAACATGTCCCATCATAAATCAGATTAACATTAACAGGTCTTTCAGAGGAAAGCAAGTTAGTTCTGCACAACGGAGGCTTCAACACAGCAGCTCCTGTCAACAGCCTCCGAAACCTCAGTGAGGATGTCAAAAGTGCTCATGGATTTGCACAACTCTTTTGACCACATGTTTTCTGGAGGTATGAAATGAAATCAAATTTGATTTGACTGATACTTTAAAAGTATTAAAATCATAAGAAAAATGGACAAATTAGGATATATATTAGCTATTCTAACACCTTGAAAAAATTTCACCTTACTGTGTGGCAATTTGTTAGGTTCTATACCTGAGAAGCATTTAGCCCTAGTAGTGAAGAATTAAATCAATACTATTTCTGAATAGGATTTTCTATAACAGTAGCTGAGTAAGAAGGAAAGGCTTTTTTATTACATTTGAGATGCATGCAATAATATTTTTGCATAAACCAGAAAAAGAGACAGAATAAGTTTTAACAGATTTAAGTGGTTCAAACGTGCTTGACATTTATGAAAATGTAGTAGTTATTATTAAAAAAAATTCTGTTTTTATTAGGAAATACAGAAAATTTGTTATAGAAATTCTTTTCAGAAGTATACCTAGAAATACCCAATGTGAATTCATGGTAATCCACAGTGAACTGATTTCTTTACTCTGGGTATTGAGTTAGAATTCTATTATGTTACCAATCCTTCAATATTCTGCATTGTTAGCCTCATGAGACCACTGCCTGAGTGACACACAGCTAAAAATTACCTTAATCTACCTTAATCTTAGGGAGTAGCAGAGAAAAAATGGCTGAAAAAAAAGTTGCTCAAATTTTATAAAACGTGTCATTTTCTTCTACAAGGGACCTAGTTCAATATAAATACTGAAACTTGTAGGCTTTCAAATCATGTTTCTTTTCAATGTTAGTTTAGGCATTAATCTGAAATCCATTATAAATCATGTAAAAATATGTACATAAATCATGAAAATCATTCTATTTTCCATAATGACCCATTAGATCTTTGTGTTTAGATGATGTGAAAAGATAGAAAAAACAGATATGGCTTTAAATAATAGTTTGGGGGTATCTCAAAGCAATATATGATTTTTTTTTTAATTTACATTAATTCTCCTTGCTATTACTTAGAATTAATAGCCATGTTGAACCTAAAGGAACTGTTGGGGGTTGAACTGTTAGTTCTAATCCTCAGTATTTCAGAATGTGGCGTTATGTGGAAACAGGTGTTTTGCAGAGATAATCAAGTCAAAATGAGATCAATGGGTGGGCCCTACTCCAGTATGACTGGTGTCCTTATAAAAAAGGAAATTTGGACACAGAGACAGACACACACAGAGGGAAGACAATGTGAAAACACACGGGAAAAGACACCCATGTGACTTGAGTGATGCATCTAAAAGCCAAAGAATGCCAAGGGTTAGCAGAAAATACCAGAAGCTAGAAGCAAAGAATGATTCTCCCCTAGAGCTGTCAGGGAGGGCATGGCCCTGCCAATATCTTGACATCAGAGTTCTAGCCTACAGAACTGTGAGAAAATAATTTCCCGTTGTTGTAGGCCATCCACTTTTTGATACTGTAAGTCCGCTACATATTAACCTTCAAGTTGCAAACTTTCAATCACGTAAGTTAGTTCGCGTGTCTGGTGTTCACTGTCACATGCGTGCATCCTCTACAAGTGGTTGTGTTTTTGCGTACTTTACTTTACCAGAGAAAGGACGAAGAGAGACAAGAGGAAGAAGAAATAACTGAAGAACCGAAGAGATTCACGACGCAAGTAATGGCGAAGGGATTTTCTTTATTTGAGGAGTCCCTGTTAGTTTTTGAGGCATAGGACCTGAATGTAGAACGGTACATGAAGGTTGCAGCAGCCGTTCAGAATGCAATCCACTGCTACCGTGCCATCTATGACGAGGAAAAAGGTGCTACTACCTAGACATCACTGGATCATTTTTTTCAAGAGGGTAGATAGAACTGAATCCAGCAAGGAACCAGAACCTGTGCCATCAATGTCAGGCATGAGTGAAACTGCAGCTTGCTTTCCACCTCCCATTGCTGACGATCCTTCCGCTCTACCATCTCCCACCTCCTCTCCCTCCTCCAGGCAGTAACTCTTCTTGCCTCTTCACTCGATGCCAGCCCGTGTATGCCAGCTCTTGTACTGTACCACTGTACTTTTCAAGGTACTGTACTGTAAGACTGAAAATGTTTTCTTTATTTTTTGTATTTGTTTTCTATGTATTACTTGTGTGAAAAGTATAAACTTATTACAGTACAGTACTATATAGCCGATTGTGTTAGTTGGGTACCTAGGCTAACTTTGTTGGGCTTAGGGACAAATTGGACCTATAAGACGCATTCTCGGAACAGAACTCGTTCGTATGTAGGGGACTTACTGTACTTTGATACTGCAGCATTAGGAAACTATAACAGGAGACTTATAGAACTTACGATTCAACGAGCCAAAAAGCTAATATAGAAAAAGGATGAAGTATCTTGTTGCCCAAGATCACAAAGCTACTTCTGACAGAACTCTAGAAAAAAGAGCATGGTGTTCTTGACTACAAGTTTAGGGCTGCCTCTTCTCCTCTTGACAGACTGAAAATGTTCAATGTTAAAACGTACATCAAAAACTCAATCCCTTAAGCTATTTTATTTAGAGACTTTTGTTAAAATTGAAAATAATATTAGTACTCTGCTTCCCTTTCTATTCTTTCTAAGCAGCCATGCTCCAATTTCTAGAGTTGTTTTTCCCAGCTTCAAAATAAAATTGAGACTTCTTATTAACCCATTTGATACTTGATTTTTATCAAATGATCCATTTGGTATGACATGGAAGGTGACGTGACACAGAAAGTATTATTAAAACTTTACAATAAAATTCAGAAGAAAATGAAAGTATCGTGAAAGACTATCCGTTTTTTTAGTTATAAAATATTTTTTGGTAATATTTGAATTATATAACCTCCTAAGGTACCAATCTTCAAACACCTATAGACATCATGAATTATCACTTTTTTGATTTCACTTATAAGAATAATTATTTCTTCTAACTAATTTAGGAGCCTCATGAAGGCAGAGAAAGATTTTTGTGCATTTTGGTACCTCTAACACCTAGCACCACACCCAACTCAAAACCGAGGCTCAATAATGGATAAATACATCCATTCAGCAAGTACTTATTTAGCATTCACTATGTGCTGGACATTACTCCACATGCTGGGAATAGAGCGATGAAGAAAACATACACAAATCCCTGCCATTACTGAGCTTATCTTCTAACGAAGAGAGACAGAGAGGAAAGAAGACAAATAAATTAAATGGTATATTGGAAAGTGATAAGCACTAAGGAGAAAAATAAGGCAGGGGGCAAGGATTAGGGAATACTGAGGGTTGCTGCCATTTTAATTCGGATGGTAAAGGAAGGCTGCAGTATTTTAATCCGACATTTAACACTCGAGCAAAGACCTAAAGAAACTATGTTTGAGGCGCGCTGGAAGGTTTAAAACCTAGTTGCATCTTCCGCTGCCAAGAAATAAGATGGCGCTTCTTCCTCGTTTGCCTAGGATGGTCCTAGTTTATACGTTTTTTAACGCAGTGTAACGTCTAATAGCTCCTCCTTTAACTCTTACTAATGTCCCAGATTGAAAGACAGATTATACAGTCATGCTACTTAGATCATTATCTCTACATAGTGAGTACTAATATTTGCTAAATGAATGAGTAAAAAATATATATATATATATCTTCCTCTCATGTCTTATCATTTGTTATTTGTCAAACTGTTTAACCTCCTTGTGCAGCAATATTGCCATCAATCCCCAAACTGAGACTGAAACTGATGCTGAGAGAATCTTTTAATAACCTTAGGTGAAAAGCTCAAAAGATACACTTATGATTAACATCAACAATAAAAATTTTCTCTCACTATGTAAGTTTTATTTAGTATCCTTATTGTCTTTCATTTCACAGCTGACACCAACATCTTTATAGAGGTCCAGATGGTGAAGAGAGATTATAACAATGAAAGGTAGCTCATGCTGAGGGCCTAAAGGAAGGACAAATCACAGCTTGCCAGAAAAACCAAATTCAATTACATATTTACTACGTCCTTATCAGATGAGATGGGGCACTTGCTCGTACCATGCCTCGTGCAACTTTAGATAACATCTGAGTGGATTAGTAGTTGTACACCAAAGAGGGGTGCTGTGGACAATTAAAATTCTTCCTGTTATAAGTAAGCTACATCCCACTCATTTTTGAAGTGGGGGATTCATAAAAAATGAATAACTGTACAGAAATCCCATGCTAATTATCTAAGGGTATATCTTACAAAAGACTTCAGGGTTCTTTGTAACCAGAGGAAACTTTGAAGCATTCCATGTTTGCAGGCTGGCCCATTCAATTCGTATGAATAGGTTGTCAGAAGAAGGCGAACACTTCACCTCAGATGTGTAATTTACTCCCCTTACCCCATTCCAGATTCAAGAAGAAATGCTAATTAGAACTGGAGTTGCTTTTCAGAGCCTGCATAAACTCAGCCCTGTCAACTTTGCCTATGCCCCTCTGAAAAGTAGAAAACAGTGATGTTCTACATACCATGCTAATGTATAAATAACTTTTATGCTCATTTAGCCACTTCAGCACATCCAAGAAAATGACATTATGAATGAGCTACATTACCTAGAGGAAACAGACAGACTAAATGTGTGCTTCTACACAACTTAATATGCATCTAATGTACAACTTAAGCAGCATCTTCCTCACCAAGTGACAGGCAATTTATCTTCATACATCAGTATGTGTCATGAATATGACACAGCTTTACTGTTGAAGGGATTTGAAATTTCCAGCCATAACTAGGTTTTCCTATCTCCATTTATTAGCAAGCTACTTGTAGAAATCAAATTAATTGCCACATTCATGCCTCTGCTTGCTGCCATGTAATTAATTTTAAGCTTCTCCTATTCTTTATTGGAATCAAGCCAAGCAAGAGGTCACTGTCTAAAAGTGACAATGTTACATACATGCGTATATATGTGCACATGTTGTCATTGCTAAAATCCCTCTATTCCTGTTATGTAAACGATCTACGTTAGTCTCAGGACATTTACCTCAATTTAGTACCCGTTATTCAGAGCGCTTGTTTTCTAGCAAGACAAATGTCAACACTTTTTGAAAACTAAGCACTGTTTATTGTTTAGCTGGCAGTTATAAAAAAGCACATCTAACATTTTTGCTATTTCTTTGGGAAAAAAATCCTATAATTCTTGTAACCCAAAAGGTTTGTGAAAAAACTGCCATAGTTTATTGCACAAGGTCTTCATATTCTTGGCACCCACTTCCCTCTGTTGTGTTGCATAGCTATTTATTAACCCTGGAATACATGTGTTTGACATTTAACTTAATGAAGTATAATGCATTTAGGTGAATAGTTTGTGGAAGAAACAAAGTCTCTTATGTGTGGACACACCTAAGTTTTATTGATCAAAATTGGTTTACATTAAACAACAAACACTATTATACGCAAAGAATCTTTCATTTTGACTGCATAATATCAAATAACTAACCTAGCTGAATTTTCCGTGGTTTTTTTAGCCCCCGATAGCCTCCACTGACAGGGGTCATTTGGGTCTTTTTCTCTGTTTCTTTCTGGGCACCTCATCTGTGAGCAGACAGGTTACCTGTCACCAGCAGAACTGCTCACCAATCAACCTCTCACTGTCATCATCCTCCACTTGGCCCTGCCATATTTATCCCCTTCCAATGGTTTTCTATTACTATTCACAGTCTGATTTAGAACACAGATACATGTTACTATATCTGGGAACAGTGAGGGGCTGAAGGAGATACACTCAAACAATTAATGGAGGGTGACAACAATTTGGAAGTATGTCCAACTCTCAGGCAATTTCTTAACTCATCTTTCTAGAACATAGGACAACTCTAAAGAAATCACATGTTGTACAACGTTTAAGAATCTTTGAATTTGACTCCATAAGTAAACTGTAGAATGCTCAATAGGCTAGCACCAAAAACACAGGTATTTCAGTTAAAATGGCATAACAGAGAAAGGTAGCATGGCACCAGAGTGTCACCATTAAGACAATCTACTATAGTGTCTAAATATTTATTTGTTCTACCCCTGGAAACTAACCTGATGCTAACTTGTGTATCTTGGTCAAATTATCTGTGAAAAGTTAATTGGTAACCAACTACTAATTAGAAAAATAATTTATGGGGCTTCCCTGGTGGCGCAGTGGTTGAGAGTCCGCCTGCCGATGCAGGGGACACGGGTTCGTGCCCCGGTCCAGGAAGATCCCACATGCCGCAGAGCGGCTAGGCCCGTGAGCTATGGCCGCTGAGCCTGTGTGTCCAGAGCCTGTGCTCCGCAACGGGAGAGGCCACAAGAGTGAGAGGCCCGCGTACCAAAAGAAAAAAAAAAAAAAATTATGAAGATGACCCCCAAAACAGTCAATCTCTAAAATGTTCAAGGAATAACTTCCATGGAACCCCTTCAAGTATCATGTTGCTTTTATGATGAAAGACTCATTTTTCATTACAAACTTTCACCTCAGTAACTATCACTTTGCTACTGCTGTTAGCAATGTAGGTCTTTGGAAGCTGTGATTGTTCAGTTCTTAGGATTATACAGATTATTTCCCTTATAAGAACTTTATGCTCATCCTAGTCCGTTTGGCATTTATTAAGAGATATCAAATCATTTACACAAGTCTGGAAGCGGTAAAGGTGAAGTCTATGTGTATAGCACTCATTATCTCTATAGAAAAGGAAACACATCAGGGACCCAGAAGGCTGGGAGCTCTGTGGACAGTACCAATTAGTTCAGATGTAAGATGCATGCTGGGGCCCTGGACCCAGGGTCAGGAAACCAAGCTCCTGTCTCCCTGGAAGGTGTATCAGCATGACGCTTCTTCAAAAAACCATTAACTCCTTTAATTAAAACATGTTTCCCTCAATTGAGGCCTATCAAAATGTTTAAAATATCATATAAATTGAAACCTTAATATAAGACACAATATTTTTCAATGTAGTAAATTCCTGCTCCTGTATTTAAGTCTTGTTTTCCCATCTCACAGAAGAAAACAACTGGATCACAAAATATAAGAAAATAATTGAAAAAAGTTGTTTCAGTTTTGAACTAAAGATGGAGGGACTTCCCTCCTTCATGAGGACTTTAGACTTTTCCCCTATTAGCTGAATATGCACCCTTTGTCGTAGAACTGCCCCACTTGCCTTTTAATTTCATTTCATTGATCATGGGTGGAGCCCATGCAGTGGTATTTCTCACTGAAAACTGAAACTACCTGTTCTCTACCCAGTTTACCGCTTACATTAACCTGTCGTTACTATTCCATTATCCTCATTAGCATAACTTAACTATTCTAGGAAACTCATGCCCCAGCAAATAACTTGGTTGTGAAACACAGGAAATTCCCAAAAGACTCATCCAGACTTTGAAACGAAGTATTAATGAACAGCTAATGCCCTAAGACTCTTCCGAGCCCCTTCACTCAAAATCCTGCCTGTGCTATTTCTACCAAGACTAAACTGTTACGTCATGATCTTTACCCACTTTCAGTCAAATCCCTAGATTGAAAGAACCACCTTAAACCAAACTTCCAATTCTCAGTTTATTCTGACCTTGTCTTTACTCCTCTGAGATCCTGCCAATAGCCCGGTCTAGGTGGTCTCTCTTACCTCGGTAATCGATGTATATTCAACTTTGTCTTATAAACGGCTTGCGTTGGTGGTATTTGGGAGCAGGCATTTGACATCAACCATTTCTTATACAAAAAAGAAGAGTGTACAGATAAATGGGGAAAGACTGTTGTACTAAAAGGTAGAAATCGTATTATTAGAATTCCTCTTGAAGATAATTTAAACTTTGATTTTAATTCCTCCATATTCTCCTGGTTCCCAGAAGAGCTGATATGTCACTCTTCATATGAGAAAAGTGGTGAACAGACTGCCCTGGGTCAGAGGAAGAATCATGGGATGGGGAATGATAAGAGAGCTACCTAGTAAACATATTCATTGCATAGCATGGTTTAGTCATCCTTGACTAATCCCTGAATTGAAACAATTGCCTTTGAAAAGAACGAGAGTCCTGTAGTTTGGATGCATCCAGGGAATCATTTTAGATAACATCCTTATCCCTAGAGGGACTAAGCCATAAAACCATTATAACACTAACTACCATTTACTGAATACTTACTAGTTTTGAGTGCTTACTATGAGCCAGGCAATCTAAAAGATATTATCACTCTTAATCTTCACATTAGTTTCATCTAGTAGATGTTATAATTATAATTTTCCGAAGGAGAAAGTGATTCAGATAGATTAAGGAATCCTCCTTGACCACCCAGTCAAAAATTCCTCCATCCCAGTCACCCTCTATTGAAACATGATGGTTTACCTTCTTCATGGCACTTTTCACCATCTTAAATTATCTTGCTCATCTGATTACTTGTTAACTATCTGTCCCCCATCACAAATTTAAACTTCAGGAGATTAGGGACCTTGCCACCTAGTTACCTCTATATAAATATTATTACCAAGAATGGCCCCTAGGAAATAGTAGATGCTTAATAAATATTAAATGAATGCAGTAGCAGATTACAAAAAGATGATGACTGAAACGTGTTTGAAAAAATCCCTTAAGTAATTCTGATATGCACACCCCTCTCCCTTTCATGGGCATGTCTCTGGTATAAATATCTACTCTGACAGCAACTGAAAGGAAAAGAAAGGCTTTTTGTATTTTAGAGGAAAGAAGTGGAAAATTCATGTGAACGCTCACTTTGATTGACTGACAAAACTGATGATTCTTTTGCAACAGAACAGCCCATGAATTTGTTAGCTTACCATCAACTGCCAATAGCATATTTCAATATTGCTGACGGGTTTTTAGAGATTACTGGTTCAGTGTTGTTTTTCACAGTAAAATTTCTTTTCTAGCATCGAATAGTGGGTGACTAGCTGTGAGGGGTAGGAGATAGGAGTAAAGGAGATCTGTAGAGATGACTTAAATAAAAATTTCCATTGATTTGGTTGGCAATTCCACGCATTTTTTCAGAACCACAGGTGATCTCTATATACAACCACCAGGTTGTTTTTTGTATGTTTTGTATTTTTCAAGTATCAGTAAAACATACAGGGTCTTACTGAATTCTCAGCAACTGAACCTGTCACAGATGTGTCCTGAATTGGAATTCTCAAAATGTCAGGCGTGAGGCCTGTGAAAAGAATGAAGGCTTCTCACTCAAACCAATTTTCTCAGTCAAATCAATCTACTGCACTAGTCAGTTAATGACTCCTGGTCTGAAGCAACAAATTCTTCTTTCTTGCTTTTAAGATGTGAATTGTGTGGTATATTTAGTTCATGCTACTACTGTATTTGTCTTAATATTCCTTAGAAATCTCTGTACCCTTTGAAAGACTCATATATATTTTCAGAAATATGCTGAGAATAGATCTTACACCCTAAAAAAATTCTAAAAAATAGCATAGGTCAACAATAAAAGTTAAAAAAAATTTTTTTCCAGCAGCCATGGTGCCACTGAATTCTTTCACATGGCTTTTACTGTGAAAGCAACATTCAAGACAAAATAACAATTTAAGATGAAAATATGGTTTCATTTATGATTCCCTTATTTTTATTAATAAATCAGGAAACTGGCATTTAGAGAGAATGTATAATCTATCAAGGTCACAGGGTAAGTAGCTGAAAGAAATTGGATTGAAAGCCAGGCCTGACTCTAGACTCAAGGCTCCAAGCCGCTGGCACTCTGCCATTTGTCCTCCCAATACTAGCATTCCCTAGTTATCCTCCAATGGGTCAGGGTTGTCACCTTGTGTGCAAATCTACAATAATGCTAATTAGTGTTTGAGAAGAGCTGGCCCATACTGCTTTGCCTTGGCTTGGTGGGCAAGTGGTTGGCTTGCTTTTCACCTACAATTTTAGACGTGGGAGAAAGTCTGAAGGAAAGGTGAGGGCTAATGAGCTTTGAAACAAAAGCCTGAAGGAAAAATCCTGTGGGGTTTCCAGTTAACATGCCAGAAAGGATTCAGGCTTGAAGACTGGAGAGCTGTATATGATTTATTTTGTTTTTAATTTCCCCATATCTGGTATGTCTCTCAGACCTGACAATGAGTAGGAGGAAACAACTAACAGAACAAATCTACCAAGGCTTGTCTTTGCAGGCAGCAAAAGGGGCAGGGGAGTCTGGGTCCCACTGCACACTCTTGGAGGGAAAGAACCCCACTGGTTAGTGCATGAGCTGGCAGCTTTGAGGACGACAAAACAATGGCACCCTGGGGCTTACACGAAGGGAGAAGAGGAGATTGTTTAAGTTGATCTAAAACTGAGGAATAGCCTTGTCTTAAAAGTAAGTTCCAGGCTTCCCTGGTGGCACAGTGGTTGAGAGTCTGCCTGCCAATGCAGGGGACACGGGTTCATGCCCCGGTCCGGGAAGATCCCACATGCCACAGAGTGGCTGGGCCCGGGAGCCATGGCCGCTGAGCTTGCACGTCCGGAGCCTGTGCTCCACAATGGGAGAGGCCACAACAGTGAGAGGCCCGTGTACCGCAAAAAAAAAAAAAGTAAGTCCCAGTTGGTTCTCTACATATAGCACTTACTGTGTCCTACCTGTCATCACTCACTGTGCTGCTCTTGATGGAAATGTCTTTCTTTCCAGTTACTTTACAAGATTTGTCAAAGAGAAACTCAAGTGAAATAAATTAAATGAGTGGAAAGATAGTTTTCAGTCTTTACCTCTGAAAACCCTTACTAATTGACTGTTATGAGCTTGCTATTATGTAACACTCATCTGTATGGTCTGAAAAACATGATTTTGTTAAGCTATAATGTGAGAATAAGTTTTTCATCAGAAAAAAAAAACAAAGGACAACTCAAATCTTTCCACCACCAGAAAACTCTGTTGAACTCTCTCTGATTTCCAGCCTCTCTGAAATGCTACTCTATGTGTATCCTGAACTACATAGCTCAGAATTAAATTTGACACTTGGCCAAAAAGGCTTTAACATTCCCTTCAACTTAACTAAACTTTTAACAGGTTTCTTCCTATCTAAAGGCTCCTTACCTCCTTTTACCAATACTTAGAGCATTTACTTTAGAAACTTGCAGTTATAAGTTATTTCTCTGCCCCCTTTTTTGTAATATTTATCTATTTATTTTGGCTGCACCAGGTCTTAGTTGTGGCATGCGGGATCTTTAGTTGCAGCATGCAGGATCCAGTTCCCCAACCAGGGATCAAACCCAGGTCCCCCCGCACTGGGAGCTCAGTGTCTTACCCACTGGACCACCAGGGAAGTCCCTTTCTCTGCCCCTTTGAGATAATTAATCTTCTAAACTCCTACCACTTTTACAACCCAGGAATGTCTTTCTCAAGGACTTGGGAGTCATCCCTTTGATATGTAATCATCAAGAAAAATAGGGTCCCACTCTGTGGGATGGGAGGAGCCTAAATTTAATGAACACCAAGACAAGGGGGCCTAGTTACATGGACCTCTCCCACCAATGTCCTCCAGTGTGTCTTTTGTTTTAGTGAAGTTGAGTTGAACTCTTTTCTCCTGTTGAAACTGTCTTGACCTCTACTGCAATAATCTTGAATAAAGTCGTCTTTATCTGTTTAACTTGTTTGGTACAATTTTTCTTTGATATACTGTCTTATAAATTTAACAATTGCTTCCTGTGTGTTAATTTTCTTGACCCAGAATGTAAGATCCTGGAACTACTTTAATTAAATGATCTGGGTTTTTCTGGAAAGTTCTTGGTTTAAATATTCCATCTCTTTCTCTATTTACAACTTCTACCTTCTCCAACAGACACACGCCCCACATTTACACTAGATATCTGAATTCTAATCTTTGAAAAAGTGCATATTTGGACTCCCTCCCTCATTTGTTCTTTTTTTTTTTTTCGGTACAGGGGCCTCTCACTGCCGTGGCCTCTCCCGTTGCGGAGCACAGGCTCCGGACACGCAGGCTCAACGGCCATGGCTCACGGGCCCAGCCGCTCCGTGGCATGAGGGATCCTCCCGGACCGGGGCACGAACCCGTGTCCCCTGCATCAGCAGGCGGACTCCCAACCACTGCGCCACCAGGGAAGCCCCCTCATTTGTTCTTAACAAGGAACTAGCATGCAGTCAGTAAGTATCAGCTTCCTTGGTGGTCACGTGATTTTCCTTCTCTTGATCTCAGAAAACAGATTATAGATGAAAAATTCATGAGAAATGTGCCCACAGTTATTATCCCTCATGACTATTTTGACTCTCCCACATTAGTCAGAGTGGGCTCAGAATCCTTCTCAACATCGCATTCCAGGCAGCTCGTTCTAGTTTATCTCATTCCATATGCAAATTGGAACCTATTTGCCTTTCTTAGACTACAAAAAGTCCTTTTAACCTAAATAATATTTGATTTTAAACTCTGTCTTTTGGCAAGGTTCATCACCTCCATGTTTAAAGGGCTGTTTATTCTTTGGTAAGTAAACTATTTCACATTCTTAAAAAAATCAATATCAAAGAACAAACTGTTTTTTTTCTTCATACATCTGAATTGTAAAAATCACTGGCAGAGGGCATCTAAAATGAAATAGACCAAAAATTCACTCAAAAACACCAGATTTTGTTTTCTTGAGACAGAAGAACTTTCCCAGTCACTGTATCTTCCTTGGAAAATAAACTTTCTGATTGTGATTGCCTGGAAAATTTCCACTGCTTTCCTTCTAAAATTAGTCATTACTATTTTTCAGGGAATGGAGCAGGGATAGGATGTTATCTTTTCTAATAGTACAGTCATCCCTTGGTATCTGTGGGGGATTAGTTCCAGGACCTTTCTGCCTTGCAGGTACCAAACTCCCTGATATAAAATAGTGTAGTACTGTCAGTCCTCCATGTTCCCAAGTTCCACACCCACAGATAACCAATCCCTGTAGTGGGGACTGTCAAGCTGCAGTGACCTCCTTTCCCTGAAAATTGCTCCCAAACACATGATGAACCCTCTTCTCAACCACATGATGGACCCACTCATTTGCCATGTTTGTATCCTGAGACCCATCTCACTCTTGTACATCAGGGTACACACTTGACACAAGATGACCAATATGATTTTCAGGGAATTTAGAACTGAGTATGTTTCTTCTTTTCTTTTTTATTGAAGTATAGTTGATTTACAACGAGTACGGCTTATTAGCTTTAAATAAAGTGAGATAATTCCTGAGCAACAAAAGATCTTGCAGAGGAAAAAGACAGATAAAACACAGAAGAGAGACCAAGAGGAGAGAAAGACAGAGAGAACAAAAACATGGCTGCTTGAGTTTTCATCTGCTTTTTACTGCTTTCTTCCAGGCCTCTGTAAGAACCCTTGAATTCTGTAAGATACGACTGTGTCCTCATAATTCACAATTTCTGCTAATGGTGGCTTAAATTATTTCCCTTAATTGAAAAGAAAAGAGACACTAAGACACTCCTAACTGTGCCTTTGTTTTTACTGTCAGTATTAACAGAAAACATTTCAACGAGTTTAAAGATCTTTCCAGCAATAGAAAACTGAAGGAGAAATTGGTAAGCTGTGTTAGTGATGGTCTGAATGGCAAGGAACCCAGGTGGAAGGGCAGATGGTTGTAGCCAGAGCGGAGAAAATGGGCCAAGTTCTTGGTACCCATGGGATATAGAGATGGAAGGTGAATGGAATGCTGGCCAGGAGAGACAACTGGCCCCACGGGACCTAACCATGCAACCGGACCTACTCTCCCATATGGTAGCCTTACAATATGACATTTGAAATGGCTTCCTGAATAGATTCCAGAATATTCTACACAAGGGAAACACTCACTCCTCCCTTTTTGTCCCCTCCAGACAAAGAAGGCAAGAGGGAAGGGATTCTAAGCAGGAATGGGAGTGGTTCTTTCAAAGTTCACTTGAACTTTGAAGAGCTTTTGATGAGCTTCTGATTCCATTTTCTTTTGTTGCTATATCACAATAGAGAATTAAAAGATAATTTTTATGATTAAAATATATGTTTGCCTATTTTCCCAGACTCCAATGGAGAGACATATTTCTGCCAGTCCTTTAATTGTCAAAAGACTTTAAGTTCTGGTTCAAGATGTTTAGCAACTTTTACTTTTTTTCTTTAATAGCTCTTTATTGGAGTATAACTGCTTCACAATACTGTGTTAGTTTCTGTTATACAACAAAGTGAATCAGCCATATGCATACATATATTCCCATATCCCCTCCCTTTTGAGCCTCCCTCCCACCCTCCCTAACACACCCCTCTACGTCATTGCAAAGCACCGAGCTCATCTCCCTGTGCCACTTACTACTTTTGAATTCTGTCTTTGCTTAAGGAGAAGGATGGTTCTATTTGCCTTTCACACAATTTCAGAGTGAGTAAAAACCTCAGAGGCTATCAAGTTTCATGTCTCATTCATTATGCATACTACCTGTGTCAGGATTTGCTTGATATTTTTATTTAAACAAACTCACTTTTTACATGTTAATAGTATTTTAAAAGAAAATCGGTATCCTTAACATAAATAAAAAACCAGTAGCGGGGCTTCCCTGGTGGCGCAGTGGTTGGGAGTCCGCCTGCCAATGCAGGGGACGCGGGTTCGTGCCCCGATCTGGGAGGATCCCACATGCCACGGAAGAGCCGGGCCCGTGAGCCATGGCCAATGAGCCTGCGCGTCCAGAGCCTGTGCTCCACAATAGGAGAGGCCACAGCAGGAGGGGCCCGCATACCGCAAAAAAAAAAAAAAAAAAAACCAGTAGCATATGTCACAAATACAAAGCATTCATTTGAGAAAATATTCAAATATTCATCTTAATACGACCCAGAATCAACTTCCATTTGCATATTATTCACTGTCTTAGCTGAGTTATTGTCCATTCCTTCTGCCATCCAACAAGAATATCATAAAAAAGCTTTGTGAAATGCTGCGCTAACAAGCAGGCATCCGTTAATCCCCAAACTCTTCTCCCAGTAAAGGAAATCCCATTGGTTTGATTTGGTTTGTTCTGGTAAACCCACCTCAATTCACTATTTGTATTCACTATTGAAAAGAGCCTAGAACCAGAAAAATGCTGTTACGCAGGCAAGAGGAGTGGCCCTTTGCAGAAAAAATATTTTTTAATAATTTATTCTCTATTGTTTTGACTACTTGCAGAAAGGAACTTTTAGACATTCTGCATGCTCCCACTTCTTCAGCCTATTACTGAACAAAACAATTTCACAGTAGGATACAAGGGAGGATTTTATAATGGGAATCTGCATGAAAGCATTGTTTATTACATGCTATCACTGCTCAGAGAGGAAGAATCCTTCACACAGGTTCTCCAGGGGCTCACTCTTTTATTATTTGCAGTGGAACCGGTGAGTTACATTTTTCTGCATCAGTGTCACGAGTTTCATTCAGGCTGTTTTAATTCGGAACTGGCAAAGTGGAATGAGGCTCATAGGAGAGATGGTGTTAAAAGTTATATGTGAGTTAATGGTTTGTAGCTCCTTTATTCATGTCTTAGCTTCTTTCAAGAAACAGGACTGGAGAAGAATAGAGCTGGAATCCACATCAGACATTCACATGATTAGGACTTTGAGCTTAAGAAGAAACCTCTTTTACACCTATGATAAACTCAGATATTTCCCTGCAATTAAGCATATCCCTTACTGGATAAATTGCTCAAAGAGGTTCTCTATACAAATTGTTATCAATAAACACAGGCACCCTAATCTGTTTTTGTCACTGTTATTTTCTTTAATATGTAAGTCAATTATAGCAAGCTTTAAATAGGGCAGCATAGTGAGAAAATCTTCTCATAACTGAAAAGAGTACAGGAACTTCCTGCCAACATAAACTGTTAATTTTGTAACACACATTTTATGGGCTTTTTCTAATTTCTGTTTTATTCAGAATGTAAGTTTTCCCAAAATAATGTTTTTAATGAAATTTTCCCATTGACTACAATTTTCTTTCTTTAAATGATGACTACATTTTGAGTATGAAACGTCTGCAAAATTCTTGTTGGTAAAAGACAAGCTTGAAATCACTTCCATTTTCAGGAAATTGTGTGATCAGCATGGCAGATATAGCAATAGATACTTTCCTTTTTTATTTTAATTGTAATAGTTAATATTTATTGCCATTTAATATATATCAGGCACTGTTTTAGGGTCTTTATTTAATGAATGTTGATCTTTAACACTGAATGATCTCAACCCCAAATAATTAAAATTGTAAGTTTAGTGTTTTGCCGTTATAAGACCTGTCAACCAGTGTGTCATTGGGATACCTCCCTTTCTTTTAAACCTAGAGACTCGGGAGCTTATTACTTAAATAGCTATAAAATTTATTACTTCATCTCCTATTTCAATATTGTCATTTAATAAAGCATTATATTAGACTTCAGAAAGGAAAAAGAAAATGGACAGGCAAGAAAACACACACACGCACGTGCTTTTTTTTTCCTATCATAAGTTAAAATTATATTTCACTTAACTGACTAAAAATACAGACTGTAACCTCTCTTCTACATTAACGCATCTTCCTATAAGATCTGTTCCAGTATCTAAGTATATCCAAATGCTAAAATCAACAGAAAAGTGCACGGGAAGAAACATAATAATAAAATTGAATGGAAACCTACCATCAGAAACAGAGTATATTCATCTTGTTTGCACTACACTAGAGTACATTCAATAGAGAAAATTCTGAACAGGAATAGCCTAACTTTAAGCCATACAGGCTTACATATTTCAAGCCACACTTTATTTGAGAAAATAGGCTGGTGATTTCTAAGATGTCTCACTGAAAACTTATTATAGTTCGAGGAAAATGAGACTTGGTGCCTTGGCAGAATAGCCAAAGGCCTTTTGCTTTGCTGACTACTGTTCAAATCTTACTTGACCCAACTTGACAGTCATTCTTCCTGACAACTTTAAGCGACTTCTGCATGTGGTGTGATACCTGCAGTTTTCTTCCACTTGGGATTCTGCTCTACAGCTAATGCAGACAGCACAGGGAGTTGAAAATATAATATTTTTAGAACTATAAAAGTATTTTTATTTGGCTTTCCAACTTTTATGTGATGTGAATGAAGTACAGGAGTGGAAGAAAGCGATGGACCAGGATAGTTTTTTCAAATTTGGCAAGCACCCCAAAGCTATTTAAAAGACAGATTTAAAAAAATAAATAAATAAAAATAAATAATTAAAAAACAAAACAAAAGACAGATTAGAGGGTCCTCCCTCCAGAGACCTGAATTCAATGTGCCTGGGGTTTGGGCCAGGAAACCTGTGTTTTGAAAAAGATCCTCAAGTTCAAGTACCCTCTTTGAACACACTGAAGTAGGGATTAGGAGATTACCAGAAAACCAATAGTGTTTGATTGGGAAGAAAAGTGTGTGTGTAGAAGATATTCCTACTTAGATATTCTTACTCCACAATTCTGTACCTTTCTACTATTCCATAGTATGTGCATTTTCTACTTTAAGCATCATTTCAGCAGAAGAAAGGAAGACTGGGTATTTACTTGAGCTGCATAAAGAATGCTGCAGATAAATGTTCACAAGGATTTGTTATTTAATGTTTTCTTATTTTTATGTCCTAATGATACCTACAGTCCCCTTCTCACTTGCTCTGCATGTAAGCTCTATGATTTCATGCAGTGCCTGAATGGAAAACAAGCAACATCACGCACAATGAGCAACAGAGCAGGAGTAGTCATTTCTTTCAACCTTGTAGGAAGCCATAGTCTCTAAGAATGCATTTCATTAGGGACCATGTAATTATGCAGAGGACAGTTGGTGGTCCTCAGTTTTCCCTGAGGACAGAGTGAGAGATAATAAGCTTCAACCATACAGGTGACATTTAGATTACTGGGAAGCAACCTGCAGAAGTACTGGGAAGAACAGTCTGATAACAAGTGCTTTTAGATTCAACCGTGGAAGAGGGCTTTGCAGAAATGATCACCTTAAAAAACAGAGCTTCTCACCTGACTAGGACTATTCATACACACCTCTCCTAGCTAGAAGGCAAGAGACAGACTAAGGAACTGACTTAGGCTATTTACAGCCCTGTAAATTCATGGGTAACACTTTTAAAACAATTTCAGAAAACACACTTCTCTTTCAACCTGCAGAGGTTTTACTTGTTTTTCTTATTGAGTGTATTCTATCAGAGCAACTCCAACAGAAAAACTTTTCCAAGAGAAAAGCTGAGATAAAGAATAATATATTCAGTGAAAAGAAAAAAAAAGATTTGTTCTAGGTTTTTAATTCAGAACAAATTTAGTATCAATATATTACCAACACTTCCCCCTCCAATTTTGTATCAAGTCAAATATGTATGAAGAGAGGTATTTAATTTTAATTGTATAGAAATATGTTATCTTAGGCAAGTGTCATAACCAGAAGAATATTAGTGATGTTTAAGTTAACTACTTTTGTGTTTTAATTCATTTAATTTTTCTCTGATGGTGTCAGTATTCTCTGATCTTTCAGAACAGTGATTTCCACTGTTTCCATATAACTTCCATACTATATTCCATTCCCTTATAGGAATTCCTATGGGCATGACTGATTTAGATATTCAATAGATTTTGATTCATGAATAATTATCAGACAACTAGCTGTGGCCCAACCCATTCTCACAGTAATTGCCACATTCAGTGTACCAGACACCACAGGGGATAATGCCCTTTCACATTCCTATCATAGGCCCAATCTTCTAAAATTACTTGTAGATCAACCTGGCAAAACTCATGCGCAACTCTAGATGCGAACACGGACTTTTTAAGTACTACCTTCTTTTTTAGTTCCATATGCACTGAATGGTATGGATAATATTTTAATTAGCTAGGTGTTTTGTTGAGGGATTACTTATAGATTCACTTCAGGGTAAAAGTTGAGCCTGTGTGCCCTCTGAGTTAATTTTAAGAAAGGGAAGGAAAGGGAATTTGACATTGCCAGAATAAATTCAGGAGGGAGGAAGGAACTTGGCTGAGGGGGAAAAGTCAGTGAAAAAGCCCTTGGCAGTTACATGGCTGAGAAAGAACTTTGGTGAATAGATAAATCTAGCAGTATTTTTTATGAGTCAATTTGGGGTGTGAAAAATGGCCTTCCTTTCCCATTCTAAAGGATGATGGCTGATGAACTCTATGTGGCTCACTGATGCTTTTGTTGAAGTAGATTCTGTTTGGAGGGCTTAAAGAGAAAAATGAAGAGACAGTTAACATGGAGGTTTTGGAAGTATGTGCTCAGAGACTAACATCTTTGTAAAAAAGATACATGAAGACATCAATTTATCTGGGGAGTGATTCATCATTCCCCATGAGTCTACAATTCTTCAAGATCTAGGTCAAGGTCTATTTTCTCTAGGAAGCCACTTCTGATTATCCCCTCTTCAGTGATCTTCCTCCCTTTTGAACTCATACAATTCTTACCTCTGTGGCTTTTAATTTAGAGTATAATGCTATTGTCTCATAAAAGACAATATAAATAGATGGAAATGGACAACAGCATGGAATTCAGACCAAAGCCTAGCAACCATGTTACTCATTCAACCCAACACTGAATGATGAGGGCTTACATAACTTGCTTTAACATGATGCAATCTGATGCACGGATCTTCTTCTGTTATACCTTTCCATGTGCTTCTGGGTGCTTTGGTTACAGAGCTAAATGTCAACATTTTATTGATGGGCAAATGTTTTCTTTTTCTCAACACCTAAAATTAGCAGGTGTGAAGCTCAGCATGTTTTATTCACATAGATTTTTTTTCAGAATGGATTAAGACAAACTTTGAAGCCAAATGCTTCATTGAGGTTAGAACTCAAGTGGATGGTTGAATTAAGCTCTACATATTCGTCAACAGGCATTGCTAATAAAGACACAAATAAAGCAAGTTAATATATATATTTTTAAACTCTGTGTCTTCAGAAAATTTCTATGTGGTCGTGATGAACAAAACATCGACATAAAAAGCAGCACCAGGACTTCCCTGGTGGCGCAGTGGTTAAGAATTCGCCTGTCAATGCAGAGGACACAGGTTTGATCCCTGGTCTGGGAAGATCCCACTTGCCGCGGAGCAACTAAGCCCGTGCGCCAGCCTGCAAGCCACACTACTGAGCCCATGAGCCACAACTACTGAGCCCTTGTGACACAACTACTGAAGCCCACACGCCTAGAGCCTATGCTCCGCAACAAGAGAAGCCACCGCAATGAGAAGCCAACTCAACGCAACTAGAGACAGCCCGGTGTAGCAACAAAGACCCAACGTAGCAAAAATAGATAAATTTTTTAAATGGTTAACTTAAAAAAAAAACCCAAAAAACAAAGCAGCACCACTGTCTCAGTGCTTGGGCACAATTATTTTCAAGGACATCTGTGCTGACTCCTTTTCAAGCTTGGACGGCTGCTATCTGAATAAAACCCAGACTCTTTTGTTGGAAAAAAGTCTGAATTTTGAGATTTCCATTTAAGTTGAGGAACAGCTTTCTCCACTCAAACACAAGATGCAACTTACTTTACAGTGTGAGAGTAACAGCAATGATTGGCTTGGAAATACAGAAGTCTCGAAGAAAAATACCACATATTTAAAGCCTACTTAAAAGAAAAAGTAGTCCTTTGCTAAGGCACTGGAGCCATGTTATGTATTTGCAAATCATTCTGTTACAATTTTAGACATACTATGCAGAGTACTTAAGTTCGAGCCTTTTGACACCTGAAAATTTCAGGCTTTTAAATCAGAAATCAAGATGGTTGAAATCAGGCTTGTAAACATGATATTGCATTACAGGCTTTCAATATAAAATTGTACCATTTTTTCTAGAATAAAACCCACCTGGCAAACTCTCAAAGCAATAATGATTTGTTTGGGGGTCCAGAAAGTGGCTATCAGTAGAGATTTAATTTTTCTGAGATGAAAATATTGAGTGAAGTGCACTCCCTCCTTGATAGGAAGCACAACTCAAAAATAAACTGCTGGATTCATTAACAGCCTGGCAGATAAATCTTATCTCCACTGAGATCTTAAAGCAAATGGCATCATTCTTTCATTATGCTGAAGCCCTTACCATCCTGTTCTGAGTCAGTGCTTCAACCTAAAAGACCTAAGAATATTTAAAAAGTGAAGCGAAGAAGGGTTACATTCTTTCCCCTTCTTTTTTCCCCTCAGGGCTCACTTCACATGTGCAATTACACTTGGTTCCAGTTCCAGTGAAGTCCTTAGTCTCCATTTCCAAAATACATTCATTCTGTGCCTTCCAACAACCCACCAGACCCATCACTCACCAAAACACCACGTTTGGCAATGGTGGGGGGCAATGCTGAGAAGCTAGAGTTGTCAAAAGACAAACGAAGAGTAACTAAGTGGCCAGGGAATGTCACAGTACTGCATCATCTTACTCAGCTCAAGTAAGGGTTATTTCTAAGCGTGGTGGGTATGTTTTGTATGAAAACATATAAGACATAATAGGGACAAAAGGATTATTCAGAGAAACAGAAGGGATGCAAGAAAAAAAAGAGAAAGGCTTCAAAATCTTTTTTGTAGGGGGAGTGGAAGTTAAAGTCTAATAGAAATATATACAGGTTGGTTATAGGTATCTCTTTTTTTAGTGACAGATGAATAAATTGGAAGGGTCCTACGGGGAAGGTGTGGACAAAATGCTTGTCACTAATAATGTGGACAAGATGCAGATAATACGGTATGTGCAGCTCTCCCTCTCCAGTAACTGCGTCAACAATTAATTTTATTTCCATTTTTAATACTCAGACTGTCCTTTCCCTCTAAAAAATTGATATCTGTATAAATGTTTCTGATGTATTGGATACAGATTTATCAATTAAAAATTCAGAGCTAAATATTTATGGATTAATATATATTCCCTTATAAACCATAGACACTAATACGGCAGTCTTTTCCCTCTTGGGATCCAGTTTAGCATGGAAATTATCCTCATTTTTGTTCTTTCTAAAGTCCTCCTTCATTATATTACAGTACTGTTACTGTTGTTTTGATGAAAAAGATCTAAGACCTATGATTATAACTTTCAATCTGTCAACAATTATTTAGTGGTCATCCACGGTAGGAACAGCTTTGTGCCAATTGCTTTGGTGAGCAGAGGACCAAAAATCACTGACACCAAAAACAAGATTACAACATCAGGAAAAACAAAAAACAAAAAAACTGTGCGGTAAGTCACTTATCTTTCTGGTTATTTGCTTGAGTTTTTCAGAAACCTATACTAACAATCGCAGCCTAATGTTTGTATTCTATTTATGGAAATCAGAAGCTAAATAGGATTTTAGGGAAGGGAAAATCAGAAAAAGCCTTTGTGGTTTGAGGTGAGGTCTAAAAAGGTCCTTGAAAGGTGGGAGGATTTGGGTGAAAAGATAAGTGAAAGCTCATTTATGACCAGTAAAGCAGCACATACACAGGCTTAGACCTGGAATTTGTGTGGGGCATGCAGGCATTTGGGGGAGAGAATATTAGCATGCCCGGATAGAAAGGAGGCAGGTGATAGAGGCTAGGTAGAGTCACACTGACATAGCCTAGAAAGCCAGATAGAGGAGTTTAGTTTTGATGTACAGACAAATCACTCATTCATTCCACCTTCACGAACCATTTCCTGAGTTCCTTCTCTGTGCCAGGCCTTGTGCAAGAGCTGATCTTCAACATCACAGAATCTTATATGAGGGAAGATAATTTATAAAAGGGTTTATAATATTATAATAAGAGCATAGGACTTTCAATGATATTTTTCCTTCTAAGGTATTCAAAGGAAGAACAATGAGCTAACTTTGAGGAGAATAATCTGGTTTTTCAGATGACTGTTCTGAAATGGCTATCAAAAAGACCTCTAGTCTTTGAAATGTCTAAGATAAATAATTACCCCACCACAGCAATTTCAGGTCAGAGCTGCTTCCTGAATGTAGCCCCAAATAAATGTCTTCAAAACACTTCCAAATACGCTAATTAGCTGAATGGGTTTGTCTGTGTTTTAAGCTATATTGCATTTCAGAGTCAATCTACTTCAGAGTCATCTGGGGGAATAAAACCATAGCTTGATCTGAGTTTAAGTGTGAAGAGCAAACCCAGTCTGCCCTTTCACACCCCACCGCACTACTCTAGAGATTAAGCTCTAAATGGCCACACTTTTTGAGACTTTAATACAAAAGCTTTGGACATAGGGTTTTTCCTAAAAGTATCTGAAAATAATTTTGATGTTTTCTTGAAGCTGAAGCACAGAACTACAGCTTCCCCCTCCTCCCAGCCCTACCTTCCCTATTGCTGTGATTTCCAAAAGAATAGCATTGGGTTGATTGCTTACCAGGCTGGATAATGGTCTAATTTATTACACAAAGCCTAGTCAGACTTAGAAATCGTAGAATCCTGCTGATTTATCAAATCCTTTTGAGACATCGGGTCTATGTGCAATAAAAATCTGCTAGAATATGGTTAGGTGAACAAAACAGTGGTGAACAAAATGATATGTCTGTGGCCATCACGAAATTTTTAAAAACCTGTGGGTCAGACGAAAGCTGAACTTCAGCTGGATTTCAAGCTCCTTGAATTAGAGGAATATCTCATTTATCTTTTCATTATAAACTAGCAGAGCAACTTATAAATAATAGGTACCTAATACATATAAAGGAAATGGAAGTTAAATAAAGGGTTTTTAAATAAGATTAGTTTTAAAGTAATAATAATTATTATCATTATACTGTGTGCCAAACACTGACTGCTTAAAACAATCTTTTGAAATAAAATGATAGAAGACACTAAAAAAAAAAAAACTCCCACATGGAATCTGCAGATTCCCGATACGGCATGTAACAATATTCTATCTCATGGGAAACTGATGAGATGAACAGATTGCATCTACTGCTCTTAAGGAAAGCATGCCAAGATCTTTGGTCATCTTCCAAACATAAACATCTACCTGTGTCAAGGAAGGAGAAATGGTGCCACATCTCAAAGATATCTGAAAGCTACCTGTAGTGAAAGCCATGATTTTTAAACTTTTAGTATCAAAGAAACTGCAGGGAATGTTATAACTCATATCCAGGGCCATGCTTCTGGAGTTTCTGATTCAGTTAAGTCTTGGGTGAGGCTGGATATTAAATTGATAAATTAAATGTTACATTTCTAACAAATTCACAGGTGATTACTGCTCAGTCCAGTGACTGGCATTGAGAACTACTTATGGAGAAAGGCTCTAAGAACTTATGCTTGCTTGTTCTTTTGAAAAGAGGGAGAGAGAAAGAATGAATATAAATGATTAGGGGAAAGTTGGTCCCTCACTCTTCCAAAGTAAAAGAAAAATAAAACAAAGAGAATATAGTGAAAAAAATACTCAATATATTTAATTTCATCCCTAGAAGAAAAGATAGAAGGAGTGGGACCAACTGTCCTCCACATCATTGTCCCTTGCTTGTACTTGCAGAGCCTGGCTGAAAGCTGCAAGCAAAGCTCTCTGTGGTTCACCTCCATCCCAGAGTGAGTGACTGCAATTGCAGGGTCCAGGGACAGGTGAAACCATAGAAGACAGCTAGAAGCAGAACAAGGAATATTCAGGCATTATCTGTCAGAGTGATTATTAGGGGATAAAGGGAAAGAAGTCCTTTGACTAGTCTTAGTCTCTGAGTATTGCGCAATTTCTATTTCATTACTAAAGAATAAAAATACAGTCTTATCCAGAGAGAGAAAATCAGCACAAATTCTGGAACTTCCTAAAACTCGTGGACTATTATATCATCTCAGTTTTATAAATGAGAAAATTGAGGCTTGGAGAAGCTATGCAGCACGCCCATGGTCACAAGGCAAGGAAGCAAAGAGCCCACCTGGATTTGATCCAGGTCTATCTGGCTTCAGAGACCACGTATTTAGTCATTTGTATTATTCTCTCCCTGCCCACTATATGTGGCCTCAATTTTTTTTTTTTTTTTTCAAAAATTACCATCAGGGCTTCCCTGGTGGCGCAGTGGTTGAGAGTCCACCTGCCGATGCAGGGACACAGGTTCGTGCCCCAGTCCAGGAAGATCCCACATGCCACGGAGCGGCTGGGCCCGTGAGCCATGGCCGCTGAGCCTGCGCGTCCGGAGCCTGTGCTCCGCAATGGGAGAGGCCACAACAACGAGAGGCCCACATACCGCAAAAAAAAAAAAAAAAAAAACCATCAAATGCTTATTGGGAGCTTATTATGCACCAGGTACTTACCATATTTATGTTAACTCATTAATCTTAAAAACAATCCTGAGAAGGGAGATCATAGAATCCCAAATATATAGATAAGGCAACTGAAGATTAAGTAACTTGTCAGACCTTGCAGAACTAATGGCAGAAAGAAAATGAACTTCAAATCAATTTTACTTCAGAGGTAGCATCTTTAGATGTTTTTCATCCCTAATACTAGTCACCTCCCACCATTCCTCCAATTTGGTCTCTCACTCCTTATTTCCAATTATGTTTCTACAGAATTAGGTCCTCAGAATCAAATTTAATATGTAAATTAAACAGCCAAGAACATAAAGATTTCTGCTGTTAAATATCAATTATTATAAAAAGGTAGGAAGAATTTCACCACATTGAAACTGTGGCTAATGGCTGCATTAGGGATGATTTATATCTATATTAGAGTTTCAGTTAATGTGAAATAAAATGTATCCTTAGTTTTTTTTCTCCACTCTCAAAATGAAATGAACCTGAATAAATTACTATGAATTGTGTACTTTCTAATGACAGCTTTTTTGCAGTTAAATTGATTAATTAAATGTTATTATCCAATGAAGAAATCATTTTCTTGAGGTAACTGACCAGGCAATGGAGTTAAAATTTCCTAAGAAAACCAACAGTAATCCACTCTGACACAAGGTGAATTGCTTTAAGCTAAAGGTCATTTTCTTGCAGTATGCACAGCTATCATTACAGTGTATGTTAAAGTTTTCAAGCTATTTACCTTCCCCTAATATCATTTAACAGCATAAGCAATATATTTACAATTCACCTACCTCCTTAAGGTCAAGTACAACGCCAGGACTGGTCAGTACCAGGAAAGAGACAACATTGGTTAACAATGAAATGGTTATAGTTAAAACAAAACTGGGTCAGTATTAGAATTTATGGAACTCAGAGAATGAGGCCCATTCACACCACTCTAGAAAATTCCAATCAGCTACGAACGCACTGTCTATTCACGAAGAAAACTGGGCTATAATCCTTTGGCTTCTTGAAGTCCAAAGGGATGAAGAGAAGAACTCTCTCTTGGCACAATCACCAGTAACCGACAGTGTTGTGCAGAGCACTGCCTGGTCCCTAACACCCTCTCAAGTCATTTGCTTGCACCCATCTTTTAAGGATAACTGAATGGAACTGCCTTTAAAATTTTTCATTTCAGTACTAAAATCTGCCTAATTTTCCTAGGAATTCCACCCGGAGCATTGAGTTCACAGGTATATTTAACTCTCCTTTGGCATCGCCTTGCTATCACCCCTGAGAGATACAGAGTATACTCTTACCTAAACACATCTGTCCAAGGGTCCTCTTTCCATCCCCCAGGTAACATCAAGGTTCTAACTGGTAAAAGCACTGAGTCCTAGAAGGTCACTGCCCTTATTAAGACCTGTACTTGGGAGTTCTTGGGACTCTATTTTAAACACCTGCTTACATGGCTCAATGAAATCAATGGGGGATTTTTACTTTCTCACTGACATTGTACAAATGTTCGTTCACTGAAGGGAAATGGCTGAGAGGGGACAGACGGAGAACTGTGAAGAAATTAAAGGACCTTTAATGGATTAAAACAAAAAGCCATTCTGCTCTCCAGGGTGCACATTTATTTAGCTAGATTTGCTTAAAAGTATTCTCAAGCTCCCAAATTCAATGGACTAGAATGACTTTAAACAGTTTTTTTTCTGGTCTGCTGGAGAGATGTGCCTTTATATGATTGTTTTAATGAGAATTATCTATCAAGTAATTGCCACATAAAGGTTATATGTAAGTAAGGAAGAACATGTGAATTATACAAGTCAAATGTCTCCAGCATATTATGAAAAGTACTTTGGCTACATTTTTAAGTCTAAACACTCCAACAGAAGAAAGTTATTTCTCTTGGGCAAGATTCACAAGAATGGGTAAAGTTAAAAAGAATAATTTTCTGAAAGATTTTTGACAGCAATTAACTTTATAAGGGACATATTTATTTCTAAATCCCAGGAAAAAAAATTTTTAACTACATAACAAGATGCCCTTTTTAAAGAATTCTTCCACTAAAGTTTATAATGATATGAACTGTAGAAGAAATATAATTAAATTGCTTCTTTACAATTTCTTTTAACAAGGTAATTTAACTGCATTTTCCCCAAACCAAAGATAATTTACAGTTATTGTTCAGCTTTAACAAGAATTACAGAAACAAAATCTTGAAAGCTCTATTTATAGGAATTTTATCAGAATTTATTGTTGAGGAATTACAATTGTTGTAGACCAGTAATAACGTCTGTGCTCTTTTTTTCTTACTGATATTATAAGTGCAGGTCAAAATTAGGGGAGACTCACTGACAATGTTTTATTTACATTTTGGCAAAGTGATCCTTTCATGATGCTCAGTTAAGGAAACATCAGTTTATCTCCTCCCCACCCTTCTGTATACACTTTTGCCTAAAGAGTGCCTTAAAATTCAAAGTACAGTCACACTAAGAAGTACAAAAAACTTATCATCTTGGAAAAAAATTTCCTAAATACTAATTTGGAGATTTTAAACTCGTTTTTAAGGCAAAATGATGTAATCAAAGACATAAAATGAGTTAATATTCTACAATGTAGAAATGCCTTCATATTCATAGTCCAATCTTCTTTAGGTCCCTCAGATGCAACTTCATCATACTGTCTTTCCTTTTAAAATTGACTTGATATTAATTAAATTAATTAAAAGGTAATTGTGTCACTAGATTTTGACTTCCATAAAGTCAGGTACAATGCATTATACTCCCTGCATCCACCAGTTTTTCTTGCTGACATGTGATACTTGTAATTAAAAAAAAAAAAAATTCTTAAAGTTCAATGATGAAAAAACTAATAATAGTATCAAAGAATTTAGATGACTTATCAATCCTTTCAGAAAAACATTAATTCATTATGATCATCTTCTTCAAGGCTAAAGGGTTGAAATTACTATTTATGTACTAAAAGGATAAGAATTAACAGGCAATATCTTCATAATGACAGAATAACAATAATAAGATTAATAATGTTACTACTACTAATATTACCACTACTATTGTAATTTAAAATAAAGAAAAAAAAAACTTTCCTAAAAACAGTTTAACAGAATATACTTAAGGTGTTTAGGTAAGGTATCCTGATTTAAAAGCAAACCAGAAAAGAAATGAAAATTAGGTAGGTATTAATGCTTTAATTACTTTGAGAAGAGAGGAAGGGAAATACCACACATAAGAATTCGTTCTCAAGTTACAAATACAAGTTAAATTAAATTTTAAAGGACTTTGATATGGAACTTGATATGACCAGTTTAATTAGTGATATAATTAAATGGACAGGTACTAATGGCACACAGCCTAGAGGTCCTATATTAATGAATCATAATGAAAGTATACTGTATTTACTTAATTTATCTAATTAAAAGGTAGTTGTGTCACTAGTTTTGAATTCCATAAAGTCAGGTGCAATGCACTATATCCCTTGTATCCACCAAAACCCAACACATTCTTAGCCCTTTTTAGGAGCTCAGCACATGTGAGTTGATTTGAAATTTCTAGCAAATTGACAAGGTGTTAAAGTTGAAGGACTCTAATAAATTAAATATATTATTATTCATTGGTTTAATAAACAGTTGGTGAGTCCCTGCTCTGGACTAGGTACTATGATAAGTTTTGGAAAAGCGAAAGTGAATAAGACATTTAAAGGCTCTTTGGCTTTTAAAATAACCTAACAAAAGTTATTTTAAGTTGCCATTTCTACATAATTGTAGGTACCTAAAATTACATCACAATTGAATCTTGAATATTATAAAAATGTTACTAATAGGTCAATAACATTTTCTATTCAGGGAAATATGTGCTGGCATATCAAATCTGTGTGAAATTTGGGGAAAATAATATAGAAATAATGAACTGCTCTCAAAATTCTCAAATTTCCTAGTAAACTTTCATTTATGCTGAATCCAACTAACTATAGGTTTTATCTTTTAAACTTCACTTACCCAAGCTTGAAATTACAGAGTTGGCTTTCACTTCCCCATTCTATCAATGCTTCCACATTGAACAGAAGTCATTCAACCACTGAGTCTCATTTTGTAGCCACACATTCACCTTGGTTTTTTACCTAGTCCTAATTACAGCTCTATATTACTATAGAGTAAGATACTATTCTGTGGCATACATTTCCCAGTTTGGGCTTTTCTTGTCTCAGTCTCCAGAAAACAATTTCCTACCACCACACTTTTGGCCATGTAACCTATCTTTTGGCCTATCATCTTCTTCCCCCTTTCCCTCCAACAATCTAACTCTTACTTGGATTTTGAAGATGTTTTCTCCTTTCTCTGACCTTCGAAGAGAAGCTTCATTTTTGACTCATCACATTTTGCACAGGGGCATGTGCAATCTGTTTGGCATATTTTATTTAGTCACTAATATTGCAAGCTGTCTGTGGGTAGGACCTATGTCTTAGACCTCTGTGTATCATCCCAGAAGTTAGTACACTGCTGTGAATAAAGTCAATCTATTTTGTTAAATGATATGTAAATGATTATTTTTTGAGATACTAAATTTTTAAAGTGCATTCTGAATATATGTACATTGTAAATATAGTGTTAATCATATATTTCATTGAAATATACTTATTTAAAATTAAACATTTATCACTAGTATATAATAAATTCCTATTAATTAGAAAACTTTATTAATTAGATCCTTTCATTTTCTAATTATTCAGAAACAATATAAAACAGAAATCTACTGAAATTATCTCAAGTATATATGCTCACTTTAATTCTAAACAGGAATGCTCTCCTATTCTGACTTTATTTTTACATATTTATCAATTTACCACTTAAAATGCCTTAATCTTGTATGTCTGAAATTTCATAAAGCAAAAAGTTTTTAAAAATCCTATACTCTCTAATAAACGGACTATATAATTTTTAATATGACTTTCTTTCAGTTTATTCAGATAAGCAGGTTCTAAAACAGGCTTAGAATTATATAACGTTCTAAAATAGTGTGGTATCCCTTCAAGCAAGACTTAGGTGAATAATAAATTATGCCGAGTAAATAAAATAACTGTTAATTCAGTTTAAGAGAAAAATGTAGGCCTATGTCATGTTGTTAGATCTAGATATGCTTAAGGACATCTCTGATATATTTTCTAATTCCACATTTCTTTAAATTGACCTTTTTATTTTTGCTATAGAGAATTGGGAGAAAAGAAAAATGCTCAACATGTATAGGGTCTCTAAAACATATTGGGGAATCTTCAAAATTCTCAAGATGTATATAGTGTAGAATGACTTCCAAGTATAAGGATTTCCTCAGTTTAAGCAGAGGTCACATTCAATTCCTTTATTCATCCACTGATCAAAGTATATTAAACACTCACTATATTCCACACATTAGGAATTATACTATTTTTAAAAGACCTTATATACAGTGTTCTTATTCAGTAAAGAACTCCATTTTTATTTCTAATAGACCTAGGACATGCTTATATATTTTAATTTAATGAAAGCAACTCATTTTCATTGTAGAGAATTTGAAAAATTTAGGAAAAGCGTAAGAAAAGTATCTCTCATAACCACTACTCAGAGACACCTACCCTTAACTCTTTCATGTATTTCCCTACATTTTGTTTCCCCTGTACATGTGTATGTGTGTGGCATAAATGAGTTATTATTCTACATGACATATTTTTGCATTTTTTCTTTACAATGTGAGTCTTTTCCTCAAGGAACAGTCACTATCCTCAAGGAACTTACTATTTAGTGAGAGAGACAGACGTGAGACCAAAAGATTAGCTAAAATGTAATGTGTAATAACAGAGATTATATACAGTATAATGCACAAGTACAGAAAGGTCCATCCATCAGTCTGGTGATGTGAAGATACAAATGCTTGAGCTGAGGGTTGAAGAGTATGCAGCTGTTGCCAAAAGACTTCTGAGGGGGCTGTAGGGTGGGAAAGGGATTAGTGGTACTAGGCATTTTGGGTCTAAGGGATACCTTAGAAAGGCTATAAAACTAGCAATACAAGAGTACAGTACTGTTGGAGCAGAGGGGACTAAGCAGAGGATGCTGGGGTTGTGTCATGCTAAGTAGTGCTGGATCTTTCCTCTAGGCCAATGCTCAATGAAAAAAAAATTACAGTGAATGAGAAAGAAAAGAAATGCTACACTCTCATTGTTGATACCCTTGAAAATCTTCCCCTCTTCCCACTCTGATGTTTAATATGAGAATCTGCCAACCTCTACTTTAAGCCCCTGTTGCATTAAAGACTTTAAAGGCGACCAATGTTTTATCTCCAGTATAACCTCAAAAGTGTGAGGATCCGGTGCTAAGAGGATGCTCTTATGTAGTTAGGGTCACAGATTCTAGAGCTAGATTAATTGGCTTAGAATTCTAGTTCCACAAGTTATGTGGCCTTGAGGAAACTGTCCTATCTGTGCCTCAGTTTCCCTATCTGCATAATGAAGATAACAGTAATATCTAATGCTTAAGGTTGTTCTAAGAATCAAATGTGGTTATATTTGTACAGCACTAAGAATGGTGCCTGGCACCTAATAACACTATATAAAATTTGCTAAATAAAATCAATATCCTCAGAGGATCAGAATACAAACAAACAAACAAAGAAAACAACCTGGTATCCAAAATCCCTGCTATAAATCAGAACCCACGTGCTTTGAGGTAATTGCTGGTTCATTACAGTTATTTCTAAATAACTTCATAATTATAAGATGGATCAATCTAATAATACTGTTTCTATGGATGGATTAAAAAAGTAAAGCATCAAGTTGATTGTAATTGAACTCATTTCAGGTCTGATAATTTTGGCATTTGGGGAGGAGCAGAGTACACAGGTTCTGAGTTATTTTTGAAATGGGGGGAACCTATGCTCTGAATTACCACAGACCTCACTTTAGAGAACTTGCAGAAATGCTCAGCGATAGCTACATTCTAGAACATTTTGGGCATTATATACACATTGCTTAATAACTGCAAAGGATTGAGTAATTTTTCAAAACATACACATTGCAGCTATTAAATCATTATTAATTATTTTAGAAATTCTATATTGTATATGGAAGAAAAACTCTAGAAGTGTTTTTTGTATTTAAATCCAAAGGCTGGTCAATGGAGATTTATGCTGTTACATGCAAAATAATGCTGATCTGGCCAGTGCCTCCAGAGAGTGAGTGGTTTCAGATCCCACTGAATGAAATAAATTCTTATCAAGTATTGTACCCAATCTTGACTCTGACACACCATACTGGTTTGTGACCTTATTTTTTCAAATCCCTTAATTCAATTTATAATAAAGCATCTCCCTGAGTGTAGACAAACTGTCTCTTATATGGTTTTCGAGAGCCCAACATAGTATTTTGGCACATTACACATGTTTAACAAGTATTTGTTAAGTCAATTACATCGTCAACAAAGCCTGTTATATTGGGGCATCAAGTGTTTTGCAAAGAATGCCTCTCCTCTTTTAGCTCAGATGCCATCCTTATTTCTGACTTTAATTTATCCAACATTTCTAAGAAATCTCTAAGAAATAGTTAATTCTAATTAATTTTTTCGTAGGACAGAACCTTAAATAGTTTAAAGTGAATATCAAAACACACACATATCATAATATCAATTCTGTGTCAGGTGCACTGTTCACATTAGATTTAATTCTCACAACCACTGCAAAATGAGTGTTTTCAATAGATGAAGGACCCTGAGGTACCAAGTGGCCACAAGTCACACAGGGAGAACGGGGATCTTTAGGATTCTGTTCTACATTAGCTTTGAAATAATCTTCCTTTTTAGGATCTTGCTTTGAGAATAATTTTGGATGAAATATGGTATAATCAAATTCTAAAAGAAATGTTATATACCCCTCCTCTAAATGAAATGGTAGTAATAAAAGTAATAATAAATTTTATTCCCTTTTAATATTTTTTTAGCAAGAGATGGTCTTCATCTTACTTCTACAGAATTATGCTTAGAAAAAAAAAAAAAAAATCCTTAATACCATTAACAGGAAGAAGTTGAATCTCACTCAGTTCCCTGTGGGCCCTTCCTTTCCACGAATCACCAGACCTACCATCAACACATTGCTACATTTGATTTTCTTCAGTTCAGTAGGCAACCTGAAAATCTTTTGCATTTCCAAATACTATGCTGAGGAGTAAGAATTTGTGTGCAATAAGGAGAAGATGTCCTGTCAAAAGCATCTGAGAAATGCAAATGCATATATCTGTAGAAAACTGTCACATGGGTGGATTTAGAGACTAAAACCAGCAGGACCACAAATAAATAATATGTTAAAAAGCCATTCCAGCTGTCCATACCAAAAAACAAAAAAAAAGTGGTATTTTAGGTTAGAATATAGAATTATTTTTACTAGAGCATTCTACATATGGTAGTTTTGTTTAACTAGAAAATCTTCTAGTAATATCAAGTCTGTCCTTCCCTGAAACAAACTTTCAGAGTACCTTTTCTTGTTTTAAGAGTAGAACACATTTATAACTCAACTTCTTAAGTGGGGTAGAATTTTTTAGCATGATTATACTAAAATTTGAATTAAGTAAAACTAAATTGTCCCCAAACCTTAGTACACCAAATATGGAGATACTAAGATTTTATTAATATGATCTCTCTAATAGACAGTCCCTGTGAAAAACTGACACATGCTTGACATATGACAGTTCCTCAACAAATGTTAACAAGTATTATTACTTTTATTGTTGTTATTATTACTGCATAATCAAATCCCTCTGCCAAAACCCAGCATCTTTCCTCCAATGCTTTCCTCTTTATGGTTTGCAGGTTTGCTCTTGGGAAACAAGATAAGATTTTTACCTCATGCCAATCAATTATGTTAGCTCTTAAAAATTTAGTTGCTCAGTTATGATATTTTACTTTTTCCCAGTCACATTCTTCCTGTGGGATTCGTGTAGAGGTAAGCAAGGAACAAACAGAACCAACAGCTTAATAACTAGGCACAAAAGTTCCAGGAACGATGATTCTGAATTGAGAGATGGTCAAGCTAAGCTAATGGGTGGCAGAAGCAAACAGCACCCCAGTCAGTTTTTCTGCCTCAATCAAGTCTGATATCATCTTAGATTCTTATCACATCTTAGCAGTTTTCACTAACAGCCCAAAGTTTCAAAGGTGACAGACCCTTCCCTTCCCAAATCTAGCAACAGATAATGCAACTAGACTCAGCCCAACCAAGCATCCCAAAGGATTCAAGCTCTAAGCAGAAGGCCTTGCAGGTAGAAAGGACCCTGTAATTCTGCATTGTTTATTACACTGTTTGACGTAGCCTGACTCCTAAGAGGTAGTCTGTCCTGTGGTGTGTATTTGCAGGATCAGAGCAGAACTCCTAAGACTATCTTCCTCCCGCCCCTACTGGATTGGGATCATTAGATGGGAAAGCGTGATCCCAAATAAAGATCCATAGTTAAAATTAAAATTGTTGAAATGTAGAAGCACATGGTGCATCTTCCTCTTAGATAATGGGCCTAGACTTAAACAAAACAAAACAAAAACTGCAAGCAAGATTTTTCTACCTAATGAAAATTTAGCAAAGGATTTTATCTACCTATCTATTCATCTTAAAGCATTTCCAAATATCTGTGACACTATTATCATAATAAAAATTCCACTCAGGAAGTCACAAAAAAACACTGTGGTCTAGTGACAGAGAAAATATCAACTACTTAGTATATGCTTTATAACTAAGTGCTTTCCAACTGAAATGCAACTAAACCCAACAAATGTTTTTTGAATATCTATTATATATCAAGCATGGTACCAAACACGAGGAGAACAAAAGTGGGTAAATCTCAGTGTCTGATGTAAAAATAGGAATCTCCACATTTGTTATTCTCTTTGGATATATATATTATAATGCATATTGCTCATGAGTTCATTTCTTTCAAAATCTTCTTATTATAGTATGCATCTATAATTGTAATGAGATAAAATATAACAGTTTATCACAGCAATTGATATATATCCAGCTATCTCAACATTTGCCTACTGTTCAGTTTTCATATTTTCAAGCAGTAACATGGTAGAAGAGACAGACATTGATTTTTTTATTTTCTTAGGAGACAATTAAGCTTATTCCCAATTATCCCGATATTAGTGTGGTAAATGAATCCTGAGGATTCATATGTCTCATACGGGAGACTGAGTTAAAAACAAATGTGATTCTTTCATTGGTCAAAGGAAGTATATTTGTTCCTGGTTAAAATCTTTGAATGCTTTAGAGATAGTAAGTTACTTCCCCTTTTCTCTCTCCACATATCCACAGTAGTATTTTTTTTAATAAATAAATAAATTTATTTATTTATTTCTGGCTGCATTGGGTCTTCATTGCAGTGTGCGGGCTTCTCATTGTGGTGTCTTCTCTTGCTGCGGAGCACGGGTTCTAGCCACACGGGCTTCAGTAGTTGTGGCTCGCAGGCTCTAGAGCGTAGGCTCAGTAGTTGTGGCGCATGGGCTTAGCTGCTCCACGGCATGTGGGATCTTCCCGGACCAGGGCTCGAACCCGTGTCTCCTGCATTAGCAGGCAGATTCTTAACCACTGCACTGCCAGGGAAGTCCTCACAATAGTAATTTTTATATTTAATTTTTATTGAAATATTCAGATTTCACTTTAATTCATTTCTCTTTTTTTCCCATTAGAACTTAAGGAACTCATCCACAGGATGAGTTGTTGACCTGAATGTTGACCTGCTGGGTGTAACCCTGCCTCAGAATACACAGGAGCACGCTGCAGTGATTTTTCTCTATTGATTCTTCTAAACAAGTTAGAACAAAGTTAGACTGTGAACATATCAAGACACTTTTCCATTCTGGGCTCAGTGCTTAGCAGGCCAGTTAAAGGATGGTAGGGAGAGTAGAAAATTCTACCTTAACAGGTGAACTTTTTTTTCTTCCTGTTCAAATACTCAACTTCTTTCCACACTCAGATCAAGTTCCACCATCCCCACACACCTTCCCTGGACCACTGCACTCTGGTGATTCCTTCTTTGTTTGAACTCTACATGTTTTCAGTCATTGACAATTTAACAGAAAAATATATATACTATATATATAAACACTATATAAATACTATATGTCTACTGATCTTTCATTGTTTTTAATTCATATTTTGCCCTCCTGCTTAGTCTGTAACTTTGTTGAAAACAAGGCGATGTTTATATTTTATTTAGAGTCTGAATGAAAATATGTATGTAAAGTTTTATTAAATACATATTGATGACAACTTCACTATAATGTCATACTCATAAAGCCATGAGTGAAACTTGTTGCAGGGTTAGCAGAAAGCCAGAGGAGCTTAGCAAAGCCATGCTCTGTGGGAAGAATGCAAAAAGCATTGGAGAATTATCTTTCTTGGCAACAACCCTACTGAGATGGAGCCATACAGACATTCTATAAATGTTAATTGATTGTGATTCACATCCAACCAGCTGCCACTCCTCCACCTCCAGTGTTAAATTCCAAAAGGACTGTAAGTCTGTTTTCAAGGTTTGCCTTTCCTGCTTCTCTGGATTCTGTTTCTCAGGGAAGGAGGTACCACGGTTGTGAAAAGGAATAAATACAGTTTTAAATATTTCTGACCTAGGCACTTCAAAAAGTGCCTGAAAACAAGGAGAATTACAAAGTTATTGCAAATAAGAATTTAAAATGGGAAAAACTAATGCTGCTTTGGTAATTTCTACATTACCAGAGCCCACTTTTAGATGCTTCAAATCTTTCCTTAGTACCAAGCCCTAACCTGGGACCCACCTGGGGCAGAGTGCCATTTTGAATTTCTCCTGTGAGCTATAGAGGACCCTATGAAGAAGCTTTGGAAGTTCTGGAAGGCTTAGTGAGTTTGATTTTTTGGTCAAGCGGTTTCTTTGATCAATAGCTGGGCCAGGCACACAGAAGCTACTCCTCCTCCCCTTACTCGTACAGCTCCAGACATATGAAACAGCCACCAGTTCCTGTTTTGCTTTTTGGTTTTTGTTTGTTTTTCCTTAAAAGAAATATACATGGGCTTGATGTACTGGCTTTTTATAACACTGTATGTCTACAGCTGCAGGGATCAGAGAGACTACCTGTTCTTCAAACTGATGGAGCTATAAGGATCTAATTAAAGATGAAGAAGAAATTATGCATTCATTTGTAGATGTTTCCCTTTAGGCCACCCACAGAATCCAATAAACAGTATGGCTTACTAGACTGCCCCTGAGAATCTTTCATCAGATGTACCTGGGGGAAAAGCTCTCTTCAGCATCACCTGTGCCAAATGTGAAAAATCACCAGGTAGATTTTTACTTTCCCCCCAAATTTTAAGGTACAAAGAAACATTTTAATGATGCTATGAATACAACATTTTTACAAAGTAGATGAGTATTGTTTGTGTTTATGTGTAACTTGACTAGACAGTAGGGACCAGTTATTTGGTCAAACACTAGTCTAGATATTGCTACAAAGGAATCTGTAAATGTGATTAACACTTACAATCACTTGACTTTAAGTAAAGTGGATCACCCTCCATAATGTGGGTGGGCCTCATCCAATCAGTTAAAGATTTAAAAGTAAAGACTGAGGTTTCCCAAAGAAGGACTTCTGCTTCCTGACTGTAACATAGAAATTCTGCCTGAGTTTCCAGCCTTTAAACTGAAGACTACATCAACTCTTAGAGGAATCTCCAGTTTGCTGGATTTTGGACTTAACAGCCTCCACGTGTGTGTGAGCCAATTCCTTAAAATCCCTTCTCTCTCTCTTCATATGTATATCATATTGGTTCTGTTTCTCTGGAAAACTCTGATTAATATAAGCACTAAACCCAATGCCCCAAAGATTCTGCTTATAAGCAAGCCATGGCAATTTACTAGTTTATTTGTATCAATAGTTACTACTAATGATTTTTCTCTTTACATTAGTACATAAGGCTGGGAACGAATCTATACAATGTAATTGCAGGAGTTCTGAACAAACCTTTCTCTCCAATAAAATTTCTTATTTTCCCTCATAATGTTGAAACCACTTTCTTAAAAAAAAAAACCTCTTTGTTTAATAATCTGGGATCAGCCATATGATGTTACATGCAGCACATTAAGGAAAACACTAAGGTAGGACAGAAGTTCCAGGAGGGCAGGTGGGACTTCATTGTCAAGATACTGTTTCCTAGTTTTGCCTGTGGCCTATTCTGTGAAGGGGTAGATATATAATTAGAATTCTCTGTTTCCACCTTCGCTTTTCTTGCTATTCTGAAGTGCCTGGATATGCCTATAGACATCTGTGGATCCAAGTATCTGCTACAGGAAAAGAATCGTGCCAAATCATTATGGTCTTAATGGTATAGAGAACAGCATGACAATGATGTACTGAGACATTCTCTTACTTGGGACTGATCTTCGGTCTAAGTCCTGCCATATAGCAATCCACACAAATTGGGCTACTGGAGAAATAAAAATACATTTTCAACACTGGTTTAAAGATGCCTCCCAGCATACTGTGATAGCAACAGAAATGAATTCCAGGGACATGGAGAACAATGACACAGACAAATGGCTCTCTCTGCCAGAGTTCTGCAGTCAGATATGAGAAGAGCGGAAACATTTCCTTTGGAGCTACGACACATCCATAAAGCAAAGGAGTTGCCTTCTTTTAAAGTTATCAACAAGAGGTACAAGATCAGAGTTTGAATGTTTTATGAGTATTTAAAACTTTCTATGTGGGTTCTTGGGAGATTTAACTCTACTCACCCAATACCAGGCAATCTCCCTTTATTTTTCCTATGACCAACTTGAAATCAGCAGTGTATATTCCTAAAGGCCAAGATGACATTACATTTTTTGTTGACCAAGTAAAATTAACTCAGGAAAAATAAAGGTATCTACCATGTAGACTGGCTATAGTAGTGATGATATTACATTCAAACCTTCACAATTCATAAGAATTAGAATATAAGCTCCATTAACCATTGTGTCTCTCGCAGATAGAACAACCCACAGAACATGAAAGGCACTCACTAATATTTGTTGCATGACTAAGTGAGTGCTTTCTAAAAACATGCTCTCATCTAATTGTCATTATTGTTTCTGAGGTTCTTCACATTTCAAATAAGAAACTTTGGCTCTAAATGGTCAATAATTTGCCTTAGGTGTCATAGATAGCAGAATCAGGAATTGGTGTTTTGTTTTGTTTTCAGAATAACAGGCTTTCCTTCCCAAACACAAAGAAATGGAATTTGACAGTGAGCACCAATTTTGGAAGTTAGGCCTATAGAAACATACCAAAAATAATGCTGCAGATCGCTAAAGGAAGAGGATAAATCACAAGAAACGTCAATATGGGACAGTACTAAAGAACCAACCAAAAGTTAGCTGTCACAGATAACAAGTTTTAAACAATGCATGTACTAAGCCTTGGGGAACAACTGTGATTGAGAACACACAAGTTGAGGCACGATCTAACTGTGCCAGGAAACAGATAAGTAAGAGGTGTAGACCAGATCTGAGGGTTAACTATGGATTATTAAGCAACACCCTGTCATCAACTGAATAAAATACATTAAGTCAAAACATGATTCAGGTGAACTTATCTAACGCTCTCTGAAAATAAAACAAAAGATGATTTTCTAAGACAAATATTTGAAATTTGAGCGTCCTCTCCACTTAAAAGCATAATTCCATTAAAATCTTAGACTAATAAGTATGTAATCTAATCTTAAGTATTTTGGGAAGTTTTATTTTCTTATTTTCTTTAGCAATCTATTCCCCTTTTACCCATAAAGGCAAAGAATATTGGCCTCTAATGCATTCTATTGCAAAATATGCACATTTCTCCCTTGTTCCAGCTTTCCTAAAGAAATAGAAAAGAGTATTGAATGTTTCTAGCAAAGTAAATACTACTCACCTATAAGTTTTAAAAAATATAGCATTTTTCTTTATTTTGGTTGGCCATTTCCACTTTTCCTTTGCAATGGTAATCGGACATTAAAAGGTCTTTGTTCTCATGATGCCGATGAAAATACGGCTGAAAAAGTTAGCGAAATGCCACTAATTCTGTAAGAATGGATATATGGGTTTTTTTCCCCCACCCAAAAAGACTTCTAAATAAGGTAAAATGAGGTATGGATAATATCAAACAGGACTGGGAGAGTGTTGTACTCTGGTTTGAGTTGGGATTGTTTAAATCTATGTACTAAGTTAAATAATAATGACTATGAAAGTTTATGTAATTAAAAATACATGACAACTTAGGGGGAAGATGGCGGGAGAGTAAGACGCGGAGATCACCTTCCTCCCCACAGATACACCAGAAATACATCTACACGTGGAACAACTCCTACAGAACACCTACTAAACGCTGGCAGAAGACCTCAGACCTCCCAAAAGTACCTCCCCACGTACCTGGGTAGGGCAAAAGAAAAAATAAACAGAGACAAAAGGATACGGACGGTACCTGCACCAGCGGGAGGGAGCTGTGAAGGAGGAAAAGTTTCCACACACTAGGACGCCCCTTCGCGGGTGGCAGAGGAGGGAAGCTTCGGAGCCGCGGAGGAGAGCACAGCAACAGGGGTGCAGAGGGCAAAGCGGAGAGATTCTCGCACAGAGGATCGGTGCCGACCGGCACTCACCAGCCCGAGAGGCTTGTCTGCTCTCCCACCGGGGCGGGCAGGGCTGGGAGCTGAGGCTTGGGCTTCGGTCGGACTGGAGCAACAGAACTGGGGCTGGCGGCATGAACACAGCCTGAAGGGGGCTAGTGCGCCACGGCTAGCCGGGAGGGAGTCAGGGAAAAGTCTGGACCTGCCGAAGAGGCAAGAGACTTTTTCTTACCTATTTGTTTCCTGGTGCGCGAGGAGAGGGGATTAAGAGCGCTGCTTAAAGGAGCTCCAGAGACGGGCGCAAGCCCCGGCTAAAAGCGGGACCCCAGAGACGGGCATGAGACGCTAAGGCTGCTGCTGCCGCCACCAAGAAGCTGTGTGCGAGCACAGGTCACTATCCACACCCCCCATGCAGCCCGCCACTGCCAGGGTCGCGGAATCCAGTGACCACTTCTCCGGAAGAACGCACGGTGCGCCTCAGGCTGGTGCGACGTCATGCTGGCCTCTGCCGCCGCAGGCCCGCCCCGCACTCCGTGCCCCTCCCTCCCCCCCCTCCCCCCGCCCCGCCTGAGTGAGCCACAGCCCCTGCATCAGCTGCTCCTTTAACCCCGTCCTGTCTCAGCGAAGAACAAACAGCGACCTACACGCAGAGGCAGGGCCAAATCCAAAGCTGAACCCCGGGAGCTGTGAGAACAAAGAAGAGAAAGGGAAATCTCTCCCAGCAGCCTCAGGAGCAGCGGATTAAATCTCCACAGTCAACTTGATGTACCCTGCATCTGTGGAATACATGAATAGACAACGAATCATCCCAAATTGAGGAGGTGGGCTTTGAGAGCAAGATTTATGATTTTTTCTCCTTTTCCTCTTTTTGTGAGTGTGTATGTGTATGCTTCTGTGTGAGATTTTGTCAGTATAGCTTTGCTTCCACCATTTGTCCTAGGGTTCTATCCGTCCGTTTTTTTTTTTTTTTTTTTCTTTTAAAAAAAAATTCTTGGTCTTCCCTGGTGGCGCAGTGGTTGAGAGTCTGCCTGCCGATGCAGGGGACACGGGTTCGTGCCCCAGTCCGGGAAGATCCCACATGCCGCAGAGCGGCTGGGCCCGTGAGCCATGGCCGCTGAGCCTGTACGCCCGGAGCCTGTGCTCCACAACGGGAAAGGCCACAACAGTGAGAGGCCCGCGTACAGCAAAAAAAAAAAAAAAAAATTTCTTTTTTCTTAATAATTGTTTTTTATTTTAATAACTTTATTGTATTTTATTTTAGCTTCTTTCTTTCCTTCCTTCCCTCCTTCCTTCCTTCCTCTCTCCCTTCTTCCTTCCTTCCGTCCTTCCTTCTTTCATTCGTTCATTCCTTCCTTCCTTCCTTGCTTCCGTCCTTCATCTTTCTTTCTTTCTTTCTTCCTTTCTGCTTTTTCTCCCTTTTATTCTGAGCAGTGTGGATGAAAGGCTCTTGGTGCTCCAGCCAGGAGTCAGTGCTGTGCCTCTGAGGTGGGAGAGCCAACTTCAGGACACTGGTCCACAAGAGACCCCCCATCTCCACATAATATCAAACGGCGAAAATCTCCCAGAGATCTCCATCTCCACACCCGCACCCAGCTTCACTCAACGACCAACAAGCTACAGTGCTGGACACCCTATGCCAAACAACTAGCAAGACAGAAACACAACCCCACCCATTAGCAGAGAGGCTGCCTAAAATCATAAGAAGTCCACAGACACCACAAAACACACCACCAGACGTGGACCTGCCCACCAGAAAGACAAGATCCAGCCTCATCCACCAGAACACAGGCATTAGTCCCCTCCACCAGGAAGCCTACACAACCCACTGAACCAACTTCAGCCACTGGGGACAGACACCAAAAACAACGGGAACTACGAACCTGCAGCCTGCAAAAAGGAGACCCCAAACACAGTAAGATAAGCAAAATGAGAAGACAGAAAAACACACAGCAGATGAAGGAGCAAGATTAAAACCCACCAGACCTAACAAATGAAGAGGAAATAGGCAGTCTACATGAAAAAGAATTCAGAATAACGAGAGTAAAGATGATACAAAAATCTTGGAAATAGAATAGACAAAATGCAAGAAACATTTAACAAGGACCTAGAAGAACTAAAGAGCAAACAAACAATGATGAACAACACAATAAATGAAATTTAAAATTCTCTAGAAGGAATCAATAGCAGAATAACTGAGGCAGAAGAACAGATAAGTGACCTGGAAGATAAAATAGTGGAAATAACTACTGCACAGCAGAATAAAGAAAAAAGAATGAAAAGAACTGAGGACAGTCTCAGAGACCTCTGGGACAACATTAAACGCACCAACATTCGAATATAGGGGATCCAGAAGAAGAAGAGAAAAAGAAAGGGACTGAGAAAATATTTGAAGAGATTATAGTTGAAAACGTCCCTAATATGGGAAAGGAAATAGTTAATCAAGTCCAGGAAGCACAGAGAGTCCCATACAGGATAAATCCAAGGAGAAATATGCCAATACACATATTAATCAAACTGTCAAAAATTAAATACAAAGAAAACATATTAAAAGCAGCAAGGGAAAAACAACAAATAACGCACAAGGGAATCCCCATAAGGTTAACACCTGATCTTTCAGCAGAAGCTCTGCAGGCCAGAAGCGACTAGCAGGACATATTTAAAATGATGAAGGAGAAAAACCTGCAACCAAGATTACTCTACCCAGCAAGGATCTCATTCAGATTTGATGGAAATCCTTTACAGACAAGCAAAAGCTGAGAGAGTTCAGCACAACCAAACCAATTTTACAACAAATGCTAAAGGAACTTCTCTAGGCAAGAAACACAAGAGAAGGAAAGACCTATAATAACGAACCCAAAACAATTTAAAAAATGGGAATAGGAACATACATATCAATAATTACCTTAAATATAAATGGACTAAATGCTCCCACCAAAAGACACAGATTGGCTGAATGGATACAAAAACAAGACCCTTATATATGCTGTCTACAAGAGATCCACTTCAGACCTAGAGACACATACAGACTGAAAGTAAGGGGATGGAAAAATATATTTCATGCAAATGGAAACTAAAAGAAATCTGGAGTAGCAATTCTCATATCAGACAAAATAGACTTTAAAATAAAGACTATTAAAAGAGACAAAGAAGGACACTACATAATGATCAAGGGATCGATCCAAGAAGAATATATAACAATTGTAAATATTTATGCACCCAACATAGGAGCACCTCGATACATAAGGCAAATACTAACAGCCATAAAAGGGGAAATCGACAGTAACACATTCATACTAGGGGATTTTAACACCGCACTTTCTCCAATGGACAGATCATCCAAAATGAAAATAAATAAGGAAACACAATCTTTAAATGATACATTAAACAAGATGGACATAATTGATATTTATAGGACATTCCATCCAAAAACACAGAATACATATTTTTCTCAAGTGCTCATGGAACATTCTCCAGGATAGATCACAACTTCAGTCACAAATCGAGCCTTGGTAAATTTAAGAAAATTGAAATTGTATCAAGTATCTTTTCCGACCACCACGCTATGAGACTAGATATCAATTACAGGAAAAGATCTTTAAAAAAACAAACACATGGAGGCTAAACAAGACACTACTTAATAACGAAATGATCACTGAAGAAATCAAAGAGGAAATAAAATAATACCTAGAAACAAATGCCAATGGAGACATGACAACCCAAAACCTATGGGATGCAGCAAAAGTAGTTCTAAGAAGGAAGTTTATAGTAATACAATCCTACCTTAAGAAACAGAAAACATGTCGAATAAACAACCTAACCTTGCATCTAAAGCAATTAGAGAAAGAAGAACAAAAAACCCCCCAAAGTTAGCAGAAGGAAAGAAATCATAAAAATCAGATCAGAAATAAATGAAAAATGAAGGAAACGATAGCAAAGATGCTGGTTCTTTGAGAAGATAAACAAAATTGATAAACCATTAGCCAGACTCATCAAGAAAGAAAGGGAGAAGACTCAAATCAATAGAATTAGAAATGAAAAAGGAGAAGTAACAACTGACACTGCAGAAATACAAAAAATCATGAGAGAGTACTACAAGCAACTCTATGCCAACAAAATGGACAACCTGGAAGAAATGGACAAATTCTTAGAAATGTACAACCTGCCAACTGAATCAGGAAGAAATAGAAAATATGAACAGACAAATCACAAGCACTGAAATTGAAACTGTGATTAAAAATCTTCCAACAAACAAAAGCCCAGGACCAGATGGCTTCACAGGCGAATTCTATCAAACATTTAGAGAAGAGCTAACACATATCCTTCTGAAACTCTTCAAAAATATAGCAGAGGGAGGAACACTCCCAAACTCATTCTATGATGCCACCATCACCTTGATACCAAAATCAGACAAGGATGTCACAAAGAAAGAAAACTACAGGCCAATATCACTGACGAACATAGATGCAAAAATCCTCAACAAAATACTAGCAAACAGAATCCAACAGCACATTAAAAGGATCATACACCACGATCAAGTGGGGTTTATTCCAGGAATGCAAGGATTCTTCAATATACACAAATCAATCAACGTGATACACCATATTAACAAATTGAAGGAGAAAAACCATATGATCGTCTCAATAGATGCAGAGAAAGCTTTTGACAAAATTCAACACCCACTTATGATAAAAATCCTTCAGAAAGTAGGCATAGAGGGAACTTTCCTCAACATAATAAAGGCCATATATGACAAACCCACAGCCAACATCATCCTCAATGGTGAAAAACTGAAAGCATTTCCACTAAGATCAGGAACAAAACAAGGTTGCCCACTCTCACCACTCTTATTCAACATAGTTTTGGAAGTTTTAGCCACAGCAACCAGAGAAGAAAACGAATCCAAATCGGAAAAGAAGAAGTAAAGCTGTCACTGTTTGCAGATGACATGATACTATACACAGAGAATCCTAAAGATGCTACCAGAAAACTACTAGAGCTAGTCAATGAATGTGGTAAAGTAGCAGGATACAAAATTAATGCACAGAAATCTCTGGCATTCCTATATACTAATGATGAAAAATCTGAAAGTGAAATCAAGAAAACACTCCCATTTACCACTGCAACAAAAAGAATAAAATATTTAGGAATAAACCTACCTAAGGAGACAAAAGACCTGTATGCAGAAAATTATAAGACACTGATGAAAGAAATTAAACATTATACAGATAGATGGAGAGATACATCATGTTCTTGGATTGGAAGAATCAACATTGTGAAAATGACTCTACTACCCAAAGCAATCTACAGATTCAATGCAATCCCTATCAAACTACCACTGGCATTTTTCACAGAACTAGAACAAAAAGTTCACAATTTGTATGGAAACACAAAAGACCCCGAATAGCCAAAGCAATCTTGAGAACAAAAAACGGAGCTGGAGGAATCAGGCTCCCTGACTTCAGACTACACTACAAAGTTATAGTAATCAAGACAGTATGGTACTGGCACAAAAACAGAAATATAGATCAATGGAACAGGATAGAAAGCCCAGAGATAAACCCACGCACCTTCTCTTTGATAAAGGAGGCAGGAATGTACAGTGGACAAAGGATAACCTCTTCAGTAAGTGGTGCTGGGAAAACTGGACAGCTACATGTAAAAGTATGAGATTAGATCACTCCCTAACACCATACACAAAAATAAGCTCAAAATGGATTAAAGAACTAAATGTAAGGCCAGAAACTATCAAACTCTTAGAGGAAAACATAGGCAGATCACTCTATGACATAAATCACAGCAAGATCCTTTTGGACCCACCTCCTAGAGAAATGGAAATAAAAACAAAAATAAACAAATGGGACCTAATGAAACTTCAAAGCTTTTGCACAGCAGAGGAAACCATAAACAAGACCAAAAGGCAACCCTCAGAATGGGAGAAAGTATTTTCAAATGAAGCAACTAACAAAGGATTAATCTCCAATATTTATAAGCAGCTCATGCAGCTCAATAACAAAAAAACAAACAACCCCATCCAAAAATGGGCAGAAGACCTAAATAGACATTTCTCCAAAAAAGATATACAGACTGCCAACAAACACATGAAAGAATGCTCAACATCATTAATCATTAGAGAAATGCAAATCAAAACTACAATGAGATATCATCTCACACCGGTCAGAATGACCATCATCAAAAAATCTAGAAACAATAAATGCTGGAGAGGGTGTGGAGAAAAGGAAACACTCTTACACTGCTGGTGGGAATGTGAATTGGTTCAGCCACTATGGAGAACAGTATGGAGATTCCTTTAAAAACTACAAATAGAACTACCATATGACCCAGCAATTCCACTACTGGTTATATACCCTGAGAAAACCATAATTCAAAAAGAGTCATGTACCAAAATGTTCATTGCAGCTCTAATTACAATAGCATGGAGAAGGAAACAACCTAAATGTCCATCATCGGATGAATGGATAAAGAAGATGTGGCACATATACACAATGGAATATTACTCAGCCATAAAAGGAAACGAAATTGAGCTATTTGTAATGAGGTGGATGGACCTAGAGTCTGTCATACAGAGTGAAGTAAGTCAGAAAGAGAAAGACAAATACCGTATGCTAACACATATATATGGAATTCAAGAAAAAAAATGTCATGAAGAACCTAGGGGTAAAACAGGAATAAAGACACAGATCTACTACAGAATGGACTTGAGGATATGGGGAGGGGGAAGGGTAAGCTGTGACAAAGCGAGAGAGTGGCATGGACATATATACACTACCAAACGTAAAATAGACAGCTAGTGGGAAGCAGCCGCATAGCACAGGGAGATCAGCTTGGTACTTTGTGACCACCTAGAGGGGTGGGATAGGGAGGGTGGGAGGGAGGGAGGGAGACACAAGAGGGAAGAGATATGGGAACATATGTATATGTATAACTGATTCACTTCGTTATAAAGCAGAAACTAACACACCATTGTAAAGCAATTATACTCCAATAAAGATGTAAAAAAAAAAAAATACATGAAATTTACACTAAAGGGTAATGCTTTTCATCAGAAAATTATGATGCACACAGTGTAGCAAATTCTTGAATTATATACCCCTTTTAAAAAAAGTCAATCCAAAGCATATATCATTAAAAAGAAAACACTATTTCCATGAAAAATGACTTGAAAACTTAAAGTGGAATTTATGAATTTTTAGACTCTGAATTAGGTTATACTACCTAGCATATCAAAAATCAATTTCCTAACATTTAAGTAGATATTCACTTATACATTTCCTTTCTGGTGGTATTTTCTCACTAACATCAGACATAGATATGTCACATTTAAAACCATCATTACTATGTTTGTTTTTACTCCTGTTGCTCTGATAAAATTTTAAAAAGTATACAATAACTTCATTTATGATATTTCTACTATTTGTCAAGCACTTTGCATGTATTATCTCTTGCTTAAAAATACTGCTTTCAGTATTGTAGAAGAAAATAAATTTCAGAGAATTTAAGCAGCAGCTAAGGTGACATAGCTGGTGAATGACAAAGGTAATGTTTAAACTATGTTTATCAGGCTCTAGCGCAGTTTTCTTCCCTTGGCACCCAGAGAGAAAAAGCAAAACATAAAAGACTTTCCAGGTACTAGGTCTTACACATGGGGATTAAGCCCATGAAGTTAAAGAAAATCCCATATATACCACAACATTTTTATTGTCACCTTGAATAGTGTTCTAAATTCCTGACAAATAACAGTCTTTGAGATTTTGGAACAAGAGATTGGAATTCACAGGACTTCATGGGAATCCCTGCAATCATAAGTTTTTCTGTATTTTTAGTAAAATTTTATTTTTAAATAATAATGTGATCATAATCATAACCAGTAAATCATATTTGTGTGATAGGATTATACAAAATTTTCAGAGATTTTCTATAAAAAAGATATAAGTAAATGCACAGGTTCTTTCATTGTTATGAAAAAATATATTATGAAGAGTTTATATATTTCAATAACATAAAAATATATTTACCTGATATAGATATATAAAACTTTAAAAGGAACATTAATACAAAATGAACGCCCATAAAATTATTTTTAAATTGTAATTTAATATAATAGCTATTAATATTTTAAAGTCATCATTCTTAAAAAGAAATTTTAAAGCACACAAATTTCACTACTCTATCTTATAGCACCGATCTGTTTTGTGACAAATATGTCACACAAAGAATTTTTTCATCTTTCATTGATGTTAGTCTAAGTATTAAGAGGGAATCCAAAATAATCTTGAAGTTGGACATGAGGTTATACACTGCTTCATATAACTTAATTTCCTCTTAGAATACAGTATTTTATAGGCTTGCCCAGAGTTTTGTTTTGCCATTGAAATTTATACTACTTTTGCTAATTAGAGTTTTAAATTATTTTCAGATTTCATGTTTACATAGTCCACAACAACATTCATATCTTCTTTTGTTTTGCATTTTGTTTGTTAAAGTATTTACAAACAACTGCAGCAAACATTCAAACACTGGAAAACACTGGTGAACATTATTGAGTATTATTCAAATTACATAAAATTTGGTTCTCCCAGCAAAGTTAACACCACTGCACAGAATCAATTGTAAAAATTGTCAACTTAAGGATATATTTTGCTTCTAAAACTTGTTCTTTCTTAGAATATGATTCATAGGATTTGTAAAAAGTATACTACTTGTACAAACGTGCTAACATTTATTTTATTTGTAAGCATGACTCACTGCCAGCAACAGACGGGGCCATGAACATACATTCATACCATGGTAATATTTATAAACAAGACAGACTGATTATGAATTGGCCACTCTCCATGTGCTCATGTCCAGTTCCTCACAAGTCAACCTTAACCTTGTACCCCATGTGTCAGCATTTCCTGATCTTGCTTTCAACGTGATAGCAGTGAATTCCTTCGTGCCAGTAACATCTCTATGTTGATTGCTAATCTCTAAGTCTCAAAGGAGAATGATAATACTTTTTCTGGTTGTTGTGATTCCCTATGTGATTTTGTGTATGTGTGTGTAATGTAGGATTAGGGGGAAAACATATGTTCTCTGGGAAATCCAGGAAAGATTTCCCTCATGAAAATATGGATCTCAGGTATACTATCTTTTACTATGTATCTTATTGAGACTTAAGAAAAATTGCAAGACTGTCGCTTACATACCTTTAAAAGAAGTCCATATCTATCTATCTATCCATGTAATTTAACAAGAGAAAATAAGCCAAGAGTTAAGTCCTAGCCACAGCAATCAGAAAAGCAGAAGAAATAAAAGGTATCCAAATTGGAATGTAAGAGGTGAAATTGTCATTATATGCAGATGATATGATAATTTATATGGAAAATCCTAAAGACTCCACATAAAAACTATTAGAACTGATAAATGAGTTCAGCAAGGTAGCAGGATACATCATTAATGTACAGAAATCTGTTGCATTTCTTTACACTAACAATAAAATGTCAGAAAGAGAAAGTAAAAAACGAATTCCTTTCAAAATCACATCAAAAAATAAAATTCCTAGAAAAAAACCTAACCAAGGAGGTGAAAGACATATATGCTGAGAACTATAAAACATTGATAAAGGAAATCAAAGATGATTCAAGAAAATGGAAAGCTATCTCATGCTCTTGGATTGAAAGAATTACTATAGTTAAGATGGTCATACTACCTAAAGCAATCTACAGATTTAATGTGATCCCTATCCAACTACACATGACAATTTGCACAGAACTAGAATAAATAATCCTAAAATTTATATGGAACCACAAATGACCCAGAACTGCCAAAGCAATCCTGAGGAAAAAGAACAAAGCTTCTTAAGGAAAAAGAACATAACCCTTCCAGGCTTCAGACACTACC